>NC_052503.1:81822171-81886338 GCF_016617805.1 Bactrocera tryoni
CGAAAACACTCCAGCTCTGAAAGTATTCGACGCAGTACCCGCCGGGTGAAGCAGAGGAAGAGGAAGACCTCCGCTCCGTTGGAAGGGCCAAGTGGAGAAGGACCTGGCTACGCTTGGAATATCCAATTGGCGCCACGTAGCGAAAAGAAGAAACGACTGGCGCGCTGTTGTTAACTCGGCTATAATCGCGTAAGCGGTGTCTACACTCCGATTAAGAAGAATAAGAAACTTAGGATAATTAGACTTCCGGTACTCTATGGCAAATCAACTCATCTGCCTTTTCGTGTCCTTATATTTCTATGTACTGTGTGCCTAAGATGATATTAACTAATCATTGCCTCTATTCATAACTCCAAAGCAGTGGGACTTAATATGGCACTATGAATAGCCTTAATTTGCCGCTTAATTAGAGCGGAAGCCCACTTGGCACCTTCTCTTCGGCTAACAAATTCGGACAGAAAGAACCCGCTTCTGCTCCAATTTCACTCTTTGATCCGTCAGTGCATTTGTAGATTTTGCGATTCGAACTCTTTTTCTTCTTCTTCTTCTTTTTATTGAATGTAAGCAAACTTTAAGGTAAAGTGTAGTTATCCTTTCCCGGTTTCGGTTGCACTATTTTGATTTTGTGTTTCTATTCATGAAATGCGGTCTGATATGTATCCCAACTTTTACTACTATTGAATAGCATAACCTTTGTTAAAGAGCCTGCAGCAATTCCGCCAAAAATTTCTTCCTGCCCACATACTGAGACTGTACCCCATAAACGACCCAGTTCGATCCACATGAATTTATTTCTAGAATTTCTCTTTATTATACCTGTTGATGAAGGTTATTTACAGATATTTATAGCGACCAGATCATTAGAATTAATGCAATTAAACAGAGACATTACCTAAGCATTAAAGTCCAGGCTGTCCCAACCTGTATGATGAGGATAGGTATCGTTCCATATATACTGAGTTGTATGCCGGTTCATTTTGCGTAATCGTGAACATTATCAAAACTCTTCCATGGAAAAACGGAGATGGAGAGTTTGAGTGGGCAGTTACAGAGCCTCCAAACACCACCTTCACCACGTTCTGTGTCGATGCTCACAATACGAGAGAGAAGTTGTACTGTACTTTGCATAATTTGCAGGCCATTGTCATTATTCCTGGATCCCATAGCCTCTGAAGTATGGAACGGATGGCTGCAACATCTTCCACAGAATTGATGGCCAAATTAAAGACTCCCTTTCTAAGCGAGCCTTATCAATTTGTCGACCTGTTCGAGGTCGCCTAACGGGTTAAGTCCATTAGACCACCGCTGAACGGCGCCTTTGGTTCCGTCGACAAACTCCCTTCGACTCTACCAGTGTCTATAATGGCGTAACTGAAAGGATGGGTCGTCTCTGCCTAAAACTTCCCATTCCCTTCTGCCTTTTTTTTTTTTTCTTCCTACCGGTCCCTGAAACTGAAAGTCCACTACCGTCCCGCTCAGTCGGTTTCTCGCAAGAGTGCATGACACTTCGCCTCGCTTTGAGCATTTGGTAAGCTCAGTTGTTCGGAGTCGTTAACCTTACTTCGGGGTTTCTTATTTTCGGAGAAGGTCTCACTGTCGTGAGGGTTGGGTCGGGCTGCCAGTGTCCGCTGTTTACGCGGTACACGCTTAAATTTGAATACGTTACGGCATTTACTCTTTAGTATTGGTATGTTTTTGTCCAGTGAAAATGATTACTTTTTCACTGTATGTTTAAAAGCTTTTGTTTCCTCGCACGCTCCATTCACTCAAACCCATTAGAACATTTCATTTTATGTCTTAAACTTTATATTTATCCGAATATATAGCTTGATGAATTCTAACTGTTTTAAGGGGAAAATTCACCTCTTTACAACGCCAATTAATTTGCATAATATGCCAACTGCACAATCTTTTTGTCGGCCAAGTTTCTATGCACTTTCGGTTTAATTGCTGCCTCATTTAATTTCACTCAAACTCGTATTTATTTCTGATAACAATTTTTCGCCTCTACGCAGGGAAGTAGCATGAAATTATAAAAAACAATTAATAAACACTTTCCGTCAAATCCAAAAACGAATCTGTGCCGCCGCAGAGCCCCCTACTGGAAGCTGTGCGCAACCACATACACACCTCCTGCAAAAAGTTTGAGAATTGTAAAAAGGGAATGAAGTGGTAAAATGAATTAAAATAAATAGACAGCAAAACTTTCGCTACAAACCGGGTAGCAAACGCAATTGCAGCAGCGGCTGTGGCATCAACAGAAAAGACTTGTAGAAAATAACGTTTTGTTTTTTTGCTATACTTGTATGTTTCAGTATAAGTTTGTTGTTGTTATGCGCTGCTAGTCGGCACTATAATTGTACAGACTTTTTACTAATTGGCAGCCAATTTGCATTAAATGACGTAAGGACATTCAAAACACACAGTCAAGCGCAAATAAGGCGCGACAGAATGCCAACGAGCAGCACACAAACAGCACAAACAAATACACGAAGAAATATATACCTACATAAGTATTTACCGACGGACATGCGCCAAAGAACCTTAGAGGCGTATAGTTGTTGTTGTGCATCAAGAGGAATTATTTTGTTAATTTAAGCCAAAGTGTGGAGGCGAAACTTTGCCATAGACTATACACACATACACATAAACAAATATCCTCTGAGGCAAGTGTATGCCAGGCTGTCTGGTGTGTGTGTGTGTGAGTTAGCAAAAGCGTTGGCAAAACTGACGACAATCACCAAAGCGCCGTTAAGAGGAAATAAATTTTGAATGAGTTGAGCTGAAATTGCTGGAGCAGCTTAGAAAACACTCAGCAGTCGGTGTGTAAGCGTTTGGTCAGCATGAGAAACGAAGGCGCGCTCGCTCAGTACAAGTGGGCGTTTTATGGCAAAAATCAGCAAAGCCGGATATCCACTCGAAAAGTTACAAATACCAAATTATTTGTAAAATACACACATACATACACAATAAGCATAGTATAGAAGAACATGATGTCTCAGCGCAGCAAGAAACGCCTTGCCAACAGCGTTTGGGCGTTTGTTTGTGCGTGTGTGTGTGTGTCAAAGCAAGTAATGTGGCGCAATGAAAGTCGAATTGCCAGCATTGCCGAAAAGCGAAAACTTTTTTAATGGGCAAACTTTTAGTGGCGAGCTAAAGTTTAGGGATTATGAAAAAGGATTTCCCTCATATTTTCGTATTTCGCCATATTTCTGCTTTTGTTGTTGTTGCTGTTGTTTTCTGCTATTTGCAAATAGAGCACTCAACACATTTTCTTACGATTGGATGCGTACGTCTTTGTCAGTGAGTTTATATATATATGTATGTGTGTGTGTTTGTGGGTAAAGCTGGCGCGCAGCGAAGTGCAAAGTCGAAAATTTTACTAAGCTAAGGGAAATAGTGTCAAAGGACGTTTATTTGCCAGCCAATTATAACGAACTATTTACAAGTAGCATAGATCTATACATTACCTTATAATGGCATATGATTCATACATGACAAAATCTTACTTAAACGACCGCATGCTAAATATTGAATAATATATTAGTAAAGGCGTGGCGCACACATATTCTTCGCAAGTTGAGATGAAATAACGCTTCACCGATTAAAGCGATCCCCTAACTTTTTTGTACATTTTGTAAAACAATATGCTTCGAACTGTGCCTCAATCTCATCGTTTACCCCTGTTTTTTTTTTTTTGATAGTCTTCACTGTCAATTATTTTTTCCCGCATTTTTAAACTGAAAGATTCAGGAAGAAGTCATTAGAAGAGCGGTTTAGAATAATATTGGTTGTCAAAAAAAGTCTTGCGGTATTTTTGGTTAGGTTGGCGCTGAAAGCGCGAAGTTCTAGTTTTATTCGTCGCATCGGGTCATGCTATACCTTTGTGGAAAGCTCATTTCACGCGCTAACACGTGTTTGAGTGATTGTCGTTTCTTTTAAGTCGTTCGTGAGTTATAGCGTCGCAAACATGGAGCAAAATAAAGAGAAAATACGGCATATTTTACAGTACTACTACGATAAAGGCAAAAAAATGCATCTCAAGCCGCCAATAAAATTTGTGCAGTTTATGGACCCCGATACAGTTTCCATTTCCACCGCACAACGATGGTTTCCGATTCGTTTTCGTTCTGGTGTAGAGAGGGTGGTCGAAGATGCGCCACGCTCCGGAAGGCCTGTCGTCGAAAATTGCGATAAAATCGCTGAATTGGTCGAAAGAGACCGGCATAGTAGCAGCCGTAGCATCGGTCAAAGGCTGGGCATGAGTCATCAAAAATTCATTTCAATTTCAATAAAATAAAAAAAAATCAATAAAAATACCGCAAGACTTTTTGGACAACCCATTATAAAGCAATTTAAATTCCAATTTTTGCAATTATGCAATTGTTTTGGTCCATTGAACCATTAGACCTAGGTGTCCGAACTGAGCACTGTCCCATTGGCACTCATGCTGTGAATTTGGAGGACGCAAATTGTCAAAGTAGCAATGAGGAAGCAGAGGTGAAAGCACCTAAATATTTCTCCTCCACTGTCAAGCTGTCACCAGATTAAAGTTGAATTATTTCGTTGACCACACTTTCTACGAACCCGGCGAATTGGCTGTATTGATATTAGCTGACTCTATAAATACCATGGCAAGCTCTAGTCGTTTTGTCGATAAGTCATGCGATTCACAACGGTCCGGCGTCTCTAGCTGTTAAATGCGAGATTATTCGTCGACGCACGCAAAATCAATCAGTTAACCTAAACTATGCTATTATTTTCAGAAATGTGAGACATTCCAAAATTTGCCAACTTTTGCATCCTTTCTTGTTTTTGTATAGTTCCGTGGCATGCAGTTCACTCTAAAGTTCGCTTCATGGCATAATTATACATCAATGTTTCATGGCTTGGCTCAGGTTGGTAGCACTGGTAAACACTGTCTTTGTCACATGAACTTTGTTATGATTTTTATTTATGTTGGTGTACCCTCATTAAAAATATATAACAGTTTTGTTTCTATCACATCCAGTTTTCCTGTGACAGCTACACATTCATTTCTGACCTCATATACATTTCTTTGTTTACATAACTGCATTTAGTCGACTGTGTAACTATTGTGTTTGCTAAATTACATTTTATTTACATTAGTTAGATCGTAAATATGCCACGAAAGTGTTTGAACAACCCGGACAATTTTTGTTATGTGTGTGGAGAATTAATTTTTACATCTCAGCGTCGAAATTTCACATCACTAATTGAACAGTGCTATTTAGACTATTTTGGTTTTCCTTTGAGGAAACAAGACAAATCCTGGGTTCCACATAAATGTTGCGTAAAGTGTGTGAGGCTCCTTTTAGGTTGGGCTAAACAAGAACCTAGACATTTTTCATTTGCTATCAACTCAGCGAGGCGAAAATCAAAGAGGGAATATTTGTAGGCCCACAAATACGGCAATTGATGAAGGATAAGTGCTTTGAAGAAAAACTGGAATGATCAGGAAAAACTCGCTCTGAAATGTTTTGTGAATGTTGTTAAAATTTCTTCTGCGTAACCATAAAGCGGAAAATTACAAAGATTTAATAAATGAACTTATAATATCATTTAAAGTTTTGGGGGTGTAATATGTCCTTGAAAATCTCATCTGGATTTCTTTCCGGCAAATTTAGGTGCTGTCAGTGACGAACAAGGTGAGAGGTTCCATCAAGACACTTCCTTAATGGAGAAGCGTTACCAAGAGAAGTGGAGTCCAGGAATGCTAGCAGACTATTGTTGGTGACTTAAAAGGACCTACCGGAAGCGAAATATTTAAGAAAATCATAAGTATCTATTAGATATTAGGAAATAATTCTGTAAGTGTGGCTGAATTTTGTAATTTTTACTAAAATATATGGTTTTGCGCGAATACTTTTTACAACTATCGGCGTGGATTACCTAAGCAACAGTACACCAATGGACTTAATTAAATATTCTTCATAATGAAACTCCATCATACACTAAGGCTTATCAAATTCAATCGAGGTCGCAAATCACTCTTATAGCGGGATTCTGTAACCAATCTCTAGTCTCTATTTGAGATATTTTGAGGCAAAGTCTCAATTTGTGACTAGTTACTATTCACTAAACAGTCTCTAGCGTTAGTCTCAAAATATTGCCTCAAATCTGAGACCTGATAGTTAGCAAGTCACATAACAAAAAAGAACTGTTGTCTGCCATTTGGAATATACTGAATAGAGATCATCATAGATTTTAATCGATTGTCGTTTTTTTATACTTTGTAAACCTCTCTCAAACACGAAAGGATTAAAAACAAATCAATTTTACATAAATTTAGTAAATATTATGAAAAAAGTCAACATATATTTTTATTTTAAATGATAATTATGTTTTTTGACTATGTTATTGAAAATTGAATATTTGTTATCGACATATATATTTTGATTCAAGTGTAAAAACATCTCTCAATAATTAAATGTAATAGATTTTGTGGCTGTCACTTACAGAATAGCAAAATCGTCTCGAATCTCAAAAATTGTCTCTAACTTAAAATGTCAAATTTAGAGACTAGGGACAGTATCACAGTAAAGAATCGCACGGTTAGACGAAGTTCGTGAAGGTCGTCTAAAAACAATTTTTGAACCGCATGTTGTGCGCAAACTAATATTAGAAGATCATCATGTGATCTATCGTGAGATTGCGACAATTATAGCGATTAGTGGGACCAGCATGCATTCCATATCGCATGAATATTTGTTTGTAAAACAATTTAACAATCGCTTAAAAAGGGCTCGTGTCGATTGTTAAAGAAATACAATAGCGTTACTTCGAAACACGTCTATGACATCGTGACAAAAGATGAAACGTGGATTTAAGCTTACGCGCCAGAAAGTAAAGATCAGTCGACTGTGTGCGTGTTTCAAAATGAGTCGAATCCTACAAAAGTAGTTCGCGCATGAAGCACTTCAAAGCAAATGAATGTTTTTTTGTATAACCTGGACATATCGCCACCATACCTCTAGAATGGTACAAAAAATTTGATTTCCAGTTATGTTTCAAGAAAGAAGACGGACTTCTCTTCACCACGACAATGCTTTCAAACATCGCCTGATGCACTTAAAACATCAATTTGTTGAATAAAGCACAGTAAAGTCCTGACTTGGCATCGAATGACTTCTATTTACTCCCGTCCGTAAAAGTAAACTAAGAGGTTGAGACTTTTGGTTCACCTGGTCGATGCGTTCAGAACACATGTTTTGGAGATATCTAAATATACGTGGCAAAAGCACTTCGACAATTGGTTCAAACGCATGCATAAGTCTTAATTGAGAATAAAGCGATTTTCAAAGATTAATATTTGTTTTTTTGTTCTCTAATCCCGAAATATAAAAGGCAAACTAAATAAAACGATAAAATAAATAACTTTGTGGGGAAAAAACCTTATATTCATGGTTTTCAACCGAGATTTCTTAAATGAATAACATTTTATCTCAGAAAAAAATTGATATTTAATGATACTCATTCACTTAATATCTCTTAAGGTCTTTCTCACAGATGACTACCATATCTCATCCGAATTTTTTTTGTAATTGAGCATTCAACCAATTCATAATATACCGATGATGTAGAGCTCTTTGAGTTATATATTTCAGCTCTTTAAATCATATAACAATTTGGTCACTGAACCTTAAAAAAGTTTCACTTCAATGTGCAATGTGCTTTTCCGAAAGATCTGATCGAAGTACTAAGAAACTATAGTCTAGAGTGATTAAATAAATAAGTAGTGGTATTTAAGTTTGTTGTTTTTAATGATCTAAAGGGGCAATACACGCACGGTGGCGGTAGTTGTACATCTCAAGTGCAGAGGCTCTAAGCTTGCCTCTTCCATTGAATGCGTGAATCTCGAATCGAAGGAACTTTTCCCTTGAGCATCATCTTCCATGCGTACGTCATGGTACAACCAGAGCATTTGTCGAATTTCTATCATAAAGTTTGTCTGCTATCTTCTTCAATATTCATTGTTGACAGCTTCAAAGACTTTGCGGAGAATATCTCTTTCTCATTTCGCTTCACCATTGCCAATGTTTCTGCCCCATATTAAAGAATACTAATGATAGGAAACTTTTAGAGTGAATTTTTTGGTTCATCGAGAACGGAATCAGTTTCTTAATTACCTATCGACTCCCTTTTGTTGGCAAAAGTTATTCTACGTTTAATGTCAAGGCAAAAATTGTGGTTGGTAACTATGCCGGTTCTGAAATAGACAAAGTTTTTTACTTTTTATAAGTTTGGTTAGGTCTTCAATTTGAGTTCTTCACCATCCACTAGTTGTTTAAAACTTATAAATCTACCTATGTATACTCACTATATAGAGTGTACAGCTGCTGGCGTATGCCGATGATATTGATATCATCGGCCTCAACACCCGCGCCGTTAGTTGTGCTTTCTCCAGGCTGGACAAGGAAGCACAGAAAATGGGTCTGGCAGTGAACGAGGGCAAAACGAAATATCTCCTGTCATCAAACAAACAGTCGTCGCACTCGCGACTTGGCACTTCACACGTCACTGTTGATAATCATAACTTCGAGGTCGTAGATAATTTCGTCTATCTTGGTATTAACACCACCAACAATGTCAGACTGGAAATCCAACGCAGAATAACTCTTGCGAACAGGTGCTTCTTCGGACTGAGTAGGTGATTGAGAAGTAAAGTCCTCTCACGACGAACAAAAACCAAACTCTAGAAGTCACCCATTATTCCCGTCCTGCTATAAGGTGCAGAGGCTTTGACGATGTCAACAACGGATGAGTCGACGTTGCGAGTTTTCGAGAGAAAAGTTCTGCGAAAGATTTATGGTCCTTTGCGCGTTGGCCACCGCGAATATCGCATTCGATGGAACGATGAGCTGTACGAGATATATGATGACATTGACATAGTTCAGCGAATTAAAAGACAGCGGCTACGCTGGCTAGGTCATGTTGTCCGAATGGACGAAAACACTCCAGCTCTGAAAGTATTCGACGCAGTACCCGCCGGGGGAAGCAGAGGAAGAGGAAGACCTCCACTCCGTTGGAAGGAACAAGTGGAGAAGGACCTGGCTTCGCTTGGAATATCCAATTGGCGCCACGTAGCGAAAAGAAGAAACGACTGGCGCGCTGTTGTTAACTCGGCTATAATCGCGTAAGCGGTGTCTACGCCAATTAAGAAGAAGAAGATGTATACTCACTAGTCGATCTAACTGAATCGATCAGTTTGTGGATAATTCCGCACGTATGCAGATTGTGTCAAACGCATCGATTGGGCGGGCGAGGGCAAGCGATGAGCTATTTATTCCTATTTTTATAATAATAATAATTCTTATAAATTAATAAAGATTAGACCAGTTACGTTCACTTTCATCAAATAAATATCATTTTCTCTCAATACATATTCTACAATTTCAAAAAGAGGTCCTACTTGACTCCACGAAAAATATTTGTTGCTCTTTCTCATTTTTGTTGTTTTTTTTCCGCAAAAAACTCTCTGCCTTTAACCACAGTGTTTACGTTCATTGGTGTTCCAACCATGCGACATGGCTTAAAACTCACCCGCCTTCATGAAGTAAGAAGACTGGTATGTTTCATATTGTCGTCAAAGTTTGTTGCAGACTGTTAAGCAAACAAAGTGGCAGCAGCGAGAAAATGTGAAAGTAATTGTCGAAAAGAAATTATACGCCACAACAACATTATTAATCAAGAAATTAACTTGTATACTGCAAGTAAAGTAGGATTTATTACGAATAATGAGTAGATAATTTTCTCTTCTTATCATTTGCAATCCTTGCGAATATTTACGTCGTTTCTGTGATTTTTTCATAAGCCGGAGATAAGCAGAACAACCAACTTATTCCGTACGAATGAAAAATTATATATACAATCTGTTACAAAATGATATTAGATTACAAAGATAGCCACCAGTCTTTCAAATAAACCGAAAAAGCCATCGATAGTGAAAAATCTCTCTAAATACCTAAACAACTATTTTCAACACTTTGCTCAAAACCAAAGCTGGTACATATACATATATTAGAACTCTCTTTAATGTTGGATATTGAAAAACTTGTAACGGGACATAAATTTTGTTACTATCCACATCGATAGTAGGTCAGCGATGGCGACCTTAAGCTCGATGACTGTGCGCTCAATACTAGGGAAGGGATATTTAGACACCTTATCTTTTGCGTCGAGTTGCTACGTGATTACCATAGACTGTTTCGGATCCCTGATCACAGCAAGCGGCAGAAACTGCAAAGAAGAACTGCAGGCTAAGTCAGGTACTTCAGTCTGACCAGAGTAAAACTTTCACCGGTTGCCAAAAGCGGGGAAGAATATTATTATCTTAACACTTCATTCTTTTAGAAATTCACGTGAAATAATGCCAGCAGATGAAGCACCTAAGTAGATTTGTGATAAATTTAAGAGGATCTGCTTATAGCTGATACCCAACCCCCCGAGTTTTCATCTGGTTTCGCAAGGTGATCCCACGACAACTTGATGGATCACACGTCTAACTTAGCTTAATATAACCTACCGGTACATAGACTAACTTCCATTCGTCACCTATGTGTCAGCCATTTTTATTGTTTTTCCAGTTTAATAGTATAAGATTCAATGCTTCCTCTATTCTAGTGCTTAGTTAAGGATACAAGAGAGTATATCTTCTTCTTCTTTACTGGCGTAGAAAGCGCTTACCAGGTTATAGCCGAGTTAACAACAGTCCGCCAGTCGTTTCTTCTTTTCGCTACTTGGCGCCAATTGGAGATTCCAAGCGAAACCAGGTCCTTCTCCACCTTGTCCTTCCAACGCAGTGGAGGTCTTCCTCTGCTTCCGGCGGGTACTACGTCGAATACTTTCAGAGCTAGAGTGTTTTTTAATATATTCGACGACATGATCTAGGCAGCGTAGACGCTGTCTTTTAGTTCGCTGAACTATGTCAATGTCGTCGTATAACTAATACAACTCATCGTACCATCGAATGCGATATTCGCCGTGACCAAAGCACAAAGGAGATATTTCGTCTTGCCCTCGTTCACCACCAGACCCATTTGTTTCGCTGCCTTAACCATTCTGGAGAAAGCAGAACTTACGGCGCAGTTGGTAAGGTCAATGATATCAATATCATCAGCATTCGCCAGCAGCTGTACACTCTTATAGAAGAATCTACCTTCTCGGTTTAGTTCTGCAGCTCAAATTATTTTCTCCAGAAGTAGGTTGAAGAAGTCACACCATAGGGATTCGGACGGAGCTTTTAGTGTTGCGCAACGTCAGCTTATCAGAGTATATGGATAACTCATTAAAGTTGTATAAAGGATTGCTAACCTGCATACACCTGATTTAAGCCAGTTGTCTATTCGATTTGCCATTTTCCAAGTTTTGCCGAAACGAAATAGCTGCATAAACTGTACAAGACACTCGGGGATGGTTTTCGCGAGCGGTTACCTAAGATTATCATTTTTAAAAAGCAACAGCAGCGTTGGCTTAATTTGCAATAACCGAATTAACTCGTTCAGGGTTGTAGATAGAACAGTATAGGAAATACGAATGGCAATTCTTGTGTAGAATAATCAGTTTTAAGTGGATTATTAAGTCGAAAGAATCTAAAAAAATCTCATTTTTGTAACTGAAATTACTTCAAGGGCATTATTTATATTTTTGAGAACATTTTTAATGAGTAGTCATACAGATTCCAGGTCCTAACGATTTAATTTTTATTGCGGTATTTTTTCCGAAGCATTAATACTTGAAGTAGATTCGAATTGTTGACAAACATGTAGGCCGCACAATACTTTTAAGGGAGGCCCTTTCCTTTTCCCAAATTTTCTTATTTCGATTAAAGCAAACAGGCTTCAGAATAACTATTATCTTGTCTTTTATGTCTACAGTTTTCTCGTTCATTCTTGGAACATTTTTTCAACCCACATTTATTACCAATTCCACGCAAGCTGTTGCGGTTTATCAAGAGTGGTCAAATTATGATGAAAAGTTGGAGGCGCGTGCCAAAAGCGCAAAAGATTCAAAAATAAACAAAAAATCGGAAAACTTGTACAAATTGTATTCAGCTGTTAAATAACAAGAAGCTACTTAGTTACTTGCATATTCTTTGGGAAGAATGAACATTCACGAAAATCACTGTCGCCTCTGACGATGTGATGCGGTGTATATAGATGTGGGTGTGTATGTGTAAAGCTCATTACTATGCGCGGCGGCAACCGCTAAAAGTGACTTAACAGGGCGTGTCTGTCCTACGAAATGAACAACCCCAAGCAAAATCGCATCACGTCAAGCGAGACAAGTTGGAAGTTGAAACTTTTTCTTTAGTTACAAGTAAATGAACCCTACTAAAAGATAATTTGGTGTGGGCGTATTAAGGAGTTGAGGCAAATGGCATTGCTTGACTGAGTATACTGGCGGATGCGTGACTGAAGGGTGATGCTGTGCGCGGCTTATGTTGTGGCTGGTGGCAAAATTAAAGATTTTAGCCATAATCTTATTGACGTGATAGGATTACACTTCGCTAAGTGAATTAATAAAATGAGCCATCAACAGCAACGGCGAAACCACCACAAGCGTTGGAGTCTATGGAGTTGAAACTGTTGAAAGATTGACAAACAATATTGGAAAATCGAAGGCCGGAAAATGAAACGGCGTAAGTAGAGTCACGAACTTGGTTTTACACAGAATTTAATAGTTTTAGTTTGCATATACATATTGATAAATCTGCGAGCCATATAATAAATAATATGGGGGATAATAAGCGCAGGAAGCTTCTCTTCTCTTCTTTACTGGCGTAGAAACCGCTTACGCGGTTATAGCCGAGTTAACAACAGCGCGCCAGTCGTTTCTTCTTTTCGCAAGATGGCGGCAATTGGAGATTTCAAGCGAAGCTAGGTCTTTCTCCACCTGGTTTTTCCAACGGAGTGGAGGTCTTCCTCTTCCTATGCTTCCCTCGGCGGGTACTACGTCGAATACTTTCAGAAATGGAGTGTTTTCGTACATTTGGACGACATGACCTAGCCAGCGTAGACGCTGTCTTTTAGTTCGCTGAACTATGTCAATGTCGTCGTACATCTCATACAGCTCACCGTTCCCTCGAATGCAATATTCGCCATGTCCAAAGCGCAAAGGGCCATAAATCTTTCGCGGAACTTTTCTTTCTAAAACTCGCAACGTTGACTCATCAGTTGTTCACATCGTCCAAGCCGCCGCATCATATAGCAACAATTTTGTAACACCCAGAAGAAAACATCAAAGACATTACAAAGTATATATGAATGTATATGTTTTACAGTAGGGTATAGTTGTCATTCATACTTACCGATCAAAATCAAGAACTTCATGAAAAATATTTTTCTATATTATGTAACGTTAATTACACTTTAGGGAGCTTTTAATCAACTCCTCAACGTTTTCCGTTAACCGGTTACGTTTTAAGATTTAGTCTTAAATTCGTTAAGCGGTGACTCGTCAAAGTAAACTAGTTTCACAGTTTTGATTGCTAAGATCGAAATTGGAATATGGTTCAGTGGTGTGGAACCCCAGTTACCAAGTGCTGACGATAAATTAAAATCCAATGGAAACAGCTTTAACATTTTTGCCATAACCGACTAGACTTAAAAGGCTATTTTATTCAGTAGTCGTTTCAAAGTTCTAGTCGAAAAGTTTTTAGCGAATCGATCCATTGGGTCGGTCTGCGGTTGATTCTACTTTATACAGGGAAATGAGAATAGCTGAGCTTCTTTACTAGCAGTCTTTCATCTACACGAACCATTCCGGAGCAAAAGTAACGACCATTAAAACCAAAAAAAAATACTTAAAAGATATTAAAACAAGTAAGAAAGAGCTAAGTTCGAGTGCCACGGAACATTTTATACACTTGCAACCAGAGGATCGGAATAAAATTCTATATATATAAATATAACGGGTAGAGTTAATTTTTCCAATACCCTTTTTTGAAAGATTACGCTTGAGTCGTGCCAAAGTATCATGTTAGTAGTTTTGTTCAGTATTGCTTGGTATTTCGTCACGGAAAGATCCACGTTTGAACAACGTTTACAAATTGTTACATTTTTTTACGAAAATTTACGTTCTGTAAAGAATGCGTTTCCCGCGAGTTACAACTCAGGTTACGTCAACTGACGGTATGCAGTTGTGCACCACATCACATGATCCGCCAGTACGTGACCAAAACCACAGACTCGGCATATTTTGAGTTTGTTGGAATGTGAGATCCACACACACATTGGAGCAGACTTGAGATGGCAGAGTCAGTCTGATTTTTGACTTACTATAAACCGTAACATGGTTTGATTTTTGACGGAGCACAAAATATAACTCGCACTTCGCTAAACTTAATCGACCTACTGAGCGTATTATTCGCCACACACGTTCACAGCAACTCGGACTGACGTATAGGAAGATTTGGCGCATTTTATGACGAGATCTTAAAAGGAAAGTGTACAAAACACAGCCGATGTTTTCTAGCAAATGCCCAGCGTTAAGGTTCATTTCTGGCCCAATGGATTGTCGCATTTGGGACGAAGAGCAACCTGAAAGGATTCAGGAACTGCTATTTCATCCATAAAAAAACAAAGGTTCAGTGCGGTTTGTGGGCCGGTAAAAATATCGGTCCATGTTTCTTCAAAATGATGGCGGTGAGAACGTAACCCTGGATCAAAAAATCAAACTCAGACAAACCGTCTGAGGCGTAGCCGCGGCCAACGTTTGAAAGAGATAATCTTTAAAAAATAAGTACCAAAGGATGTTCTTTCAAATAATAATAAACATTCCCCATTAAATTTATAGTTTCTTTGCTTTTTCTTTAAAAAAGTAGCGAACCACGAAATGGTTCAGCCATTATATAACCTTATAAATAACTTGAAGACGCACAAAGGAGGTTCAAACATATAGGTGATATAAAACACTAATTCTACATAAAACACAAATCAGTTTAGTCTTAATTAATTTCATAAGACAAATAAAATACCTTTATCTTCAAAATCCACTAAAAATAATTTAATTTGTTAACTTATATAACTACCAGACCCATTTGAAATGCGAAGCTGATTCGAAATATTACACCAAAGCTCGATGCGCTTTAAAAATGAACACGTGAGTATGCTTTGATTTCTAATTTTATAAAGTACTCTTAGCTTTCCAGCGGAAATCAGTTTACAAGTAAGAAGTTTTGACAATTTAAAGACAATTTGTATACATTTAGATAAAAAATTCGTAGATTCCTTATTAGATTTTTGACCTATTGGCGGAACCACTGTACGTTGTGCTCCCGTGTGAAACCCGATTTAAGCCTTGTACAAGAACTCAGAGGATTTTGTGAATAACCTGATTCTTTTCCACCCCAGATGCCCAATGTCCCTTAAGTTAGAGTAAGGGAAGCCGTGGCATATGACCCTTATCCGGCTGAAGGCTGGACATTCGCATAGGTAATGTTCCAGCTTTTCATCATTCTCTGCGCATGCACTGCATTCCGCTGAATCCACTTTTTCAATTTTCTGAAGGCGTCATCTTAAGGGTAGGTACAATATGACCACCCCACATTGTTGCAAAGTATCTTGTTTTGGTCCGTCCACCATCAACACTATCCCAAAGTAACTTTGTGCTATGCCATGTGTTCCTTGTGATCGAATACCTGAGGTGTTCCTCCAAGGTCCACAGCTTCAAACAACCCTCGACGGAGATTAATGGCCTGGAGCCGTTTATGACATAATTCCAAATGCTCCGAGCGGGCCAGCTCGTTTGCTTGGGTTAGGTTTGCCAGCCAAATGGCTTTAAGCTGTTCTTCATAAATCTTCTCTCTTTTATTTTAATGTTCGCAGCTATTTTTTTAATTTAATTTTTCATCCGCTTCCAAATTTAATTCGAGCATGAGTGCCTTAAATAAGAAGCTTTAATTAATAGTCGCAACATCTAAATTCATGTATAATTTTAGAACTGTAAACTCTACGTATATATGTAAATATGTAACTATGTATTTACAAATATATCTATAAAGAAATATGCATATAAGTATATGTATGTATATCTCCATCGCCACAAGTATGCGAAAGTGTTGCGAAGTATTCTCCACCAAAAAGTAAACACTTTCGCAAAGAAGTGAAATCCGGAAGTGTCAAGTGACACTGCAACCGCTGCAGCTACAAGTGCCACTGCATTACTTACGCAACACTTGCGAATAAAGTAATGAAAGAGCTGGGAAAAATGGTGAAGTGGACCACGCATTGACACAGCACACAAACACATTTACATGATAAGATACACACGTATGCAGAAACACGCAAATATACTCTCGCACACACACACACACACACACACACAAATGGAAGGATAATACGAGCGTTTGTATGTGCAACACCGAGAGACTCCACAGCAAAATGAGTTGCGACAGTTGTGGCGCACAAAATGCGGTCTGCAGTTGGCGCTGCTTTTGTATGTTGTCAAGTTAACCAGCAGCAAAATTGCAAACAGCAAAGATACAACCATTGCATCACCATTTACCATATTTTTGGAGCAACAACAGCAGCAGCAATATAGAGGCATGCAACAGACGGCACTGCTGCAAGAACAGCTAAATTCCTTGGGAAGAATGCATACTGTCATAGTTACTCGTAGTTTTGTGAGCTGAAAGTTTGGCCATACTTCCGAGTTGTACTTCTCGACGCAATTACATACCCACATACGAAGGCGGTCCGATTAGTACTCAGCCCTCAAAAGGAAAACAAAAATTTAGGAACATTTTTTACTTATTTCTAACCTAGTCTCAGAAAGCTCATCACAATTGACCCAGCGATTGCTTAACCCGTCTTTAAGAGACGATTTTTGAAAGCAAAGTAATTTCTGGCCTGTAAGAGACAAACCAAACAAGAAAAATGTTAGTTTCGCTTGAACCAAAGCTAAAATACCCTACACAAATAGAAACGATTCTGATTTTGATCGATCAGTTTTTATAGCGGCTTTATGCTATAATAATCTGATCTTTTCTTTCTTGCTCCATTGTCTTACACAATAATCCAAGCCAAATTTTTTGCAGATATTTTGTTGAATGAAAAATATTTCCATATAAGTAGTTGCTTCCTATTATTCAGTTCGTATGACATCTATACAACGTTTCCTTCTTGGTGTCACAAACTTCGTGGGAAACATAATATATTCTGTGCAGTGTATAAAAAGGTTTCAAGAGGTGAAACCTGAAACACAGTGGATGAGGAAACTATTCAACGGTGGAGACCTTTCTGCTGGTATGTAGTAAATATTAGGTTGCCAAATATCTGCTTTTTGCTATTTACTCAATGCTTTATAAAAAGTGTTACAGTGATCGAATTGAGTTCAAATATGCGCCGTTTGATTAGATAAGTAAAGTCCTCTCTCGACGAACAAAAGCTAAGCTCTATAAGTCGCTCATAATTCCCGTCCTGCGTCTGGCTATATGTGGGCAGCTCATAGTGGATGATTCCCTTCCAATCCCACCAAACACACAGCAGAACCTTCCTGGCCGTCAATCGCGGCTTGGCCACTGTTTGAGACGATTCACCGACCTTCGACCACGACAGTTTCCGCTTGATATTGTCGTATGTGATCCATTTTTCGTCGCCAGTCACCATCCGTTTCAAAAATGGGTCGAGTTCGTTTCGTTTCAGCAGCATGTGGCAGGAGTTGATTCTGTCCAGAAGTTTTTTTGCGTCAAATCATGCAGCACCCAAACATCAAGGTTTTTTATGTATCTCGCTCTGAATCGTCGAAAGAATTCCTCCGTATTTCGAAGTGATAGAGTGCCATCCCCCAAAACACCATTAAACTCACTGAACGTTTTTCTAGCGGATTTGCCTTTAACGAAGGAAAACTTTAAAATAGCGCGATTTTCGGCGTTAGTGAACTCCATGTTTATACGTCTATAACTGTTGAACGCAATATCCAAACTAATCATTTATAGCGTCGTTTTGTAGGTTATGTCATGGCCTTTCAAAGATGTATGGTATTGCCGGATACGAGCTCTGTAGCACTTTATACATAGCCGCGAAATTCAAAAACGAAAAGGCAGATATTTGACAACCTTATATGTATAAGATAAGACAGCCTCCGGAGAAGCCGTAGAACTCACGACGTACCACGAATAACTAACTTTTGAGGGTGGTCATAAAAGAAGAACAGCCATCATATAACCATCAAGCGCTATTTAATTCATTTCGAGTAATCTGCTCGAAAAATATTGGTATTGTTCTTTTTCCATTTAACGTTCCCCCTTCGTATATTCAAACATTCGCACGTATACTGCTGTTGCCGAGCCGCCCTTATTGTTTTTATACTCTTGCAACATGTTGCTACAGATTATAATAGTTTTGTTCTCTTAACGGTTGAACGTGTCGCCTAAAGCTGAGCGAGATAGATATAGGGATATACATATATGTATAAATAATCCAGATGATACCCTCTGATAAGCTTTGACAACCAAATTCGCCTAGTGCAAATATTATAAAAAGTCCTATCGACAATGTGAAAATTGATGAAATCGGATGATAATGATGTATGACTGTGAGCTACAAATTGGTTCAAACGGGTCATTCATTCCTTAGCCCCCCTTTGTCTAATATACATATTTTCATACTTCCGGGTGACTTTATACCGCATAAATCGACCGATAATTTTTAGTTATCTTTATAAAATTGAGAGAGCGTGTTTTTCTTACAACGGCGCATATTTGTGCTTAGAAGGAGTACAATTGGGATAAAACTCGCCTTAGACTCCATATAACTAACAAGCCTTGTACTTAAAGGTACTTCCTTTGCAAGTTGCAAGAGTATAAAATGTTCAGTGAGACCCGAACTTAGCTCTTCCTTACTTGTTGTTGTTACTATTGTTCATTTTGACATCTCAAATGCACAGTTATATATTGCTTCTGCTGCTGTTGTCATTTCTTGGATTCTGTTTGAGCAGCAGCTCGGCATTTATGTGCAGAGCGGAAAAAAAATTTGTGTGTGGTTGTGATATGGTGATTGTGGCACCTACTTCAAATGCGTACATATGTGGGCTGTGGACAGGCTTAATTTGTTGATGCAAATGCCACGTTCGTGTTTGTGGCTAGTTTTAACAGCATAGCAATGAATTGACAATATTTTATTTTAAATTTTGTGCCGCAAAAATGAACAATTCTAAAATACAAATATCAAGAGAACGCATCACACTCGTCTATACTGAAATTTGTTGCTGAAATAATTTAGAATTGTGGCAAAATGTTTACAAAAACAAAAAGATTTAACACAAATATTATCTCAATCTAAAATAATTTCATAAAATTATGGAGGTAAATTTATTTCGAATAAAAGGAATTATAATGCAGTGATGATTTTTTGTGCAGCAACGTATTATTATTTTATCTTTATTCAGAAGTACTGAAAAAATATATTGCTTATTTACATAGTATTAGCGGACCAAGTATTCAGTATAGGCAAAAGGTCCACCAATAAGAACAACGTAATCTTATAATGAAATAAAACACTTAAATTTGGTAAAAATGGATTCTGCTCCTTTTGTTATGCAGATAATTTTATGCCGTTTATGATTTCTGCAAAATCTCGATCAAGTGGCCACCACGGCACCACATGGATATGTCCAGTCGTTTACGCCAATTTTCAAAGACTCGTTGCAACATTTCGTTTGGGATTTCGGCTGTATTACGCTGAATGTCGCCTTCGAGCTCCTCCAGCGTTGTTGGTTGATTCTGGAGGCGTTTAATCGTCTGATCTTGGCGTCCATTTGACTGGACAATTTCGTGAAATTAACAAGACACAGTGCGTTCATGTTTTGAAGTGAAATAGTCGCACCGTCTTGTTGGAAATAGAGATCGTCCGCGTCGATTTCATCAAATTCCGTGAAGAAAAGTGGGCCAGCATCGTGTTGTAATACTATTAATGACGAACACGGCATTTCCCGTCTCATCTTAAAATAAATAAGTCTCGATGATGCCGCCATACCACAATCCGTGCCGAACGGTCAGTTTTCGGGATTCATTTGCATTTCTTGTACGGCATGAGAATTTGAGACTACCCGATAGCGCCAATAGCTAAGCCAGAAATGGGCAACACACAAATCCGTAAACAATTAGGGGAATTGAGTTCGTCGAACCAATCTTATTGTTGGATTCTTTATAGTGGTTATGGTCTGAAAACTGAGAGATCGCATCACAAACATGTTGACAAAAATAGGTAGTTAGTATTATGTTGAGACTCATGGCTTATAGAACATGTGTTGAATATTTAGATGTAAACTCTTGATAAGTGAGAATATAATCTAGTACAATATCCAGAACAGAGCAATGGATTAAATGGTATCTGTAGGCAACTTGAGCTCTTCTTTTAATATGGATTGTGACTTGACGACACGTTTGATTTACCATATTGTAAGAATGACCTTCGGATGTTACTGGGCGGCGTTGCCGCTGCAAGCAAGTGGCTGCCGGGATGATTTCCACTAAAATATCCGAGCAGACTCTGAATAAGAGTTTGCTGTTTTTGGTAGGCAGCTTATGGTCTAAATTATGTACATACATATGTGCTCTTTATTAGGCATCATTGGTATCCATGGGATACCATGATAAAAAAGCCGCTTGAACCTCTGTCGAAACTTACGAGATCGGTTACGTCGACCACCTAATTAACGATTTGAATGATTTGAATTTAGTCAAAATTTGTTTGAAAGCAGGCTCTTCTTAGTGTTCTAAGCAGCTCATTGTAATCATTCAGACTCGGATCCACATATTACTTTCATCTCGGCGACATAATGTTCATAAATTGCGCTTCTATTATCAAGTAATGCGATTCTAAAAGTTCGATCTGCACCATCTATTGTTTCGTTATTATGTTATCAACTACTTTTTGCAGTTTGTATGGCAGATAAATGCCATAGCAATCCGATCTGAACAATATTTTCGAAAATTACACTGTTGCCTTAGAAAATAATCTATACCAAATTTCGTGAATATATCTTGTCAAATGTGAAAGTTTTCCATACAAGAACGTGATTCCGATCGTTCAGTTTGTATGGCAGCTATATGTTTTAGTGGTCCGATATCGGCAGTTCCGACAAATGAGCAGCTTCTTGAAGAGAAAATGACGTTTGCAAAACTTCAAAACGATATCTTAAAAACTGAGGTACTAGCTCGTATATATATAGATGGACGGACAGACGGACATGGCTAAATCGACTCAGTTCAACATACTGATCATTTATGTATATATGTATACTTTATACTGTCTCCGACGCTTCCTTCTGGGTGTTACAAACTTCGTGACAAACTTAATATACCCTGTTCAGAGTATAAAAAGTTAGGTATTCAGGGTATAAATATCTTGCCAAATAAAATAGCTTTCCGTATATGCTGTGTGGTGGTCCGATAACGAACAAATTGGGAGAAAAGCAAATTTCAGATCGATATCTTAAAACTTCGTGACAACATTAATAAATAACACTTAGTATAAATATTACACTTGACTCTCATCACAAATATAACGGGTTATAACTAAAAATCTGTACTAATTTTATCTCAGCGTAACTCAAAAGATACTATTAACAGAAAGGTAAGCTATTCCATGTAGTATAATTATATTATTTTAAAAATGAAAAAAAGAATGAACTTCAAAATACGGGCCACTGTCAGCAACCCGTCTTAGTTTAGTTAGGATACTTGAGCAAGCACGTTATACACCGTTAGTATCAACTTCCTTAAGGCACTTCCGGATGCGATGTGGCAAAAATTCTCAATCGGTCGGCATTGTGTTAAGTTTGCCGGGTTCTTTTCTTTAGGCACAGAGTAGATGTTTTTGTTGACCAAGAACTCCAATGTTGCGATTGCATAATAAGAAGAGACTTTGACCGGTCGAAATAAGATTTCATCGTTTTTATGGTGTTTATGTATTGGAGAAATCAAAATTTTGTCCAAACATTGATTGATGTACGTCTCATAATTTATTGTCAGTCCATTTGGTTTAAAGAAAGGCTCAGAAATACTCATAGGAGAAAGTGTTATGTGTAGAGCATAACTTTAGACTCAAATATTTTTTTAAATTTGTACGTTATCTCGGGAGGCGTACAGGGTACACCGAAGAGCAGATAAGTCAAGTAAAATCACAATGTCGGTGGATGTACAAAAATTTCAGTGGAAAATCATCCACTGTTTTTTTTCTGGCTTTAATGTTAAGTCTATTTAATGTTTTACAAATATATATGGCTGTGAGCAATCGAATTTTCGTGCGGCTTCGCTTTGACTTATGCAATCCTTTTTGCTGAACGCTGTCTTCAGCTTCCGAATGTTTTGGCTTTGAAATAGTCGGCTTTCTTCTAAAACCCGGTTGCCTTTCTATTTTTAGAGTACTTAATATTGAGTATATTGTTCTTCCGGAGACGCTTTCCGCCATAAAATGGCACACACGTAAACTTTTTCCAGCGGTTTCATGTTTTTATAAAAGATTATTGCTTAGAAAACATTTTAAGCACTAATTGACTTCGTAAGCTGTTACAAATTACACGTCAAAAAGATGATGCAAGCAGTTCGCTAATTGCGTAATATTAGCATTTAAAAAATAAAAATGACAAAATAGCAGACCATTAAAATAAGTATAGATTTTTGTTATAACCCATTATATAAGTATATAGTCGGGTACTTAACTTACTTATTTATATAGGCCTTTACATCGTCTAAAATATAGAACAACTCTCCAAGACAATATTCAATTTTGGGTCCTACTAACCGTAGCAGGACCACTGAGAACAATATCAGATGCCAAAGACCGCAAATGCACTTGAAATCAATGTTAGGCAGATAAGGTCAAATGTTCTTTAAGGTAGTAGTGTGGTAACTTGGGTTAAAAAAATCGAAAATTTTTTTTGCTTAATTTGAAAGTACAATGTATCGAGAATAAACTGTTAAAATTTCAAATCGAAATTCGAAATATTTCCGGAGTTATAACGAGTTTCCTAGAGCGTCTCGGAGTCCTCTCTCTCGGAGTTGTTGAACTTTAAACGCGTTTTTCTCAAAACATTGTTTTTCTGGTCGGCCCAGGTCCTAACTTTTTTTCTACTGAACCGACTGCTTTCAAATTTGAGCAGGCTGTTCTACACACAGTTCTCGTCGGTACTAACGAGAATTTTTTTCACCGCTAACTTTTTATTTTACAACCCTCTTTTTGCTAAAATAAAAGGACTTGTTTTCAAAGTTCGCCATTTTGTTATTTACCCTTGAAATTTAACTTCGGTAGTTCCGACCAGAATGACATGTCTATAGATTAAGAATAATCAAAAATATTAGATTTCAGATAACATCAAGAGCCAAAATCACCCGGGCCACCGACGTGCATTTTTTTTGAAGTTCCAACTTCGAGCGACAATAATAATAGTAATAAGGTATTACATTTTTTCAAATACATTTTTTTTTATATTTTCAACTTTTATTCTCCTACAAGAAATCACTCTCCAAAGAAGTCATGAAAAAATGCATAAGTTACCAGACTACTACCTTAAAGGAAGGGTGCTAACTTTGTAAAGTACTCTAAAGCAGGGATGGCCAACTAACTTGGCTCCAAACAACATCAAGTGGCTGCGGTTGGCTTGCAACAAGCACGACATATTTTTAGACAATTCGCAAAATGATCGTGATAAATAAGTTGACCAGATTTAGCAAACATTGCTTTGTCTGTACTGAAATTTGTTGCTGAAATAATTTAGAATTGTGGCAAACTGTTCCTGTGTTCTGCTCTAAGTCAAAAGGATCTTGCCGGCGTCTGCTAAGCACACGCGAGGTCCATTGCGCAAGTAACTAATATATATATTATATTAAATCACTCCCATTAAGGTCTTAATTTTATTAGATATTAAAATGTAGACGTAATAATTTCACGGCTACAATTTTTTCTGGTGCGCACACTTTACCGTGATTGGCACTTAACATTCTTTCTCACGTGACTAATCTCATGCTGACTCGTAAATAATGTTTAGTCAATAATTACACGGAAGAGAGCGTAAAGAGTCAACATTCCGGCCAACGCGTACAACCCGCCCAACCGCAACCACCGTTTTTACACTCACTATGCAATAGCAACAACAACAATACTAAAAGAAAGTACTTAATTCTAATTAGGCTCTTGGCATTCACGCGTGTTGCGCCTAATTTGACCCTGGGCAAATACTTAATGCTGGCTAACGTGGCATGCGTCTCCTAGTCTCACCATCAACAACTAACATTACTAACGGCATGTTTTACTGGCTTATTGCTTCGTTGACGTTGTCAGTTTATTTATGCCAGCCAACACGACTCCGTTTAAGCGTCAATCTGTGGTTCCTCAGTACACCTCTGTTGTATGTAAATATGTAAGCACACACCTAGCCTAATTTCGTAAGCTGCCTTAACGGCGCAATTTTCGTGCTGCTTTTCACAGCACAAAATGTATGTGTTGCTGGTTTTTGGTGTTAGTTAAGTGGCCACGTTTGCGCGGGCGTAATTTTTATGAGCTAATTATATTGTTAGCGTACTAAGCCAAACAAACACAATACACAACAACAACCACAACAACAGCAACCAGTGCCACAAAAAAGCCGCAAAAACCTCCAGCAAAAAGAATGTAACGAAAACTAAACGTAACGGTACATTTGCTGGGGTACGCTTTGCGGTTGATGCTGAACTGAAATGGCGCCGTCCCAGCAGAAACAATAACAATGGCAAAGGAAACGCTTAAATCTACATAATTTGCACTAATTACAAGCACAATTGTGGGCAACAAAAAAGTGGAGGAAATGAAAGCGAAGAGGGAGGAAAACTACACAAACGCTGTAGCAAAAAAAAAAAAAAAAAACAAATTAGTCCAGGCGGTGCATTTAAGTATGAAAAACAGGTCAATTGAAAAGTCCACGACCTGACATATAGATCGTGCTACTAGAATTAAATCCATATGATTCAAAGGAGCGTGTAAAAATTTTGGAATTTGTCGGATCAGTAGTTTGTGAACAATAACATTTTACGTAAAACAACTTTTGTTATTTCGGGAGATTCGTGAGTTGATAAAATTTTTCTTTTGAATGGACAAAATACTGTTGAAGCAAACACTTGGCTTAATGAAGAATTATTGGACACTGCCCCAGAAAGTACAACCATCAAGAATTATTACGCAAAGTTTAGGCGTGGTTCAATAAGCACCAAAGATTGTCGACGCAGTGGACGCCCAAAAGAGGTTGTTACCGACGAAAACATCAACAAAGTCCACCAAATAATACTGTATGACCATAAAATGAAGTCTTTCGACATAGCAGGTGTTCTAAAGACATCAAATGAACGTTTACCGATCACGATTTTTTGGATATGATAAATATACATATGTGCAAGTGTTTGCCACGCGAGCTCACTTTTGACTAAAAATAACAACGAGTTGATGATTCGGAGCAGTTTAACCCTGGACGTGATTAAGCATAATAAACCCGAGCTTTTGCATTAATATCTGACAATGGATGTACGATGTCTCCATGATTTCACTCTAAAATCCAATCAAAAATCATCCGAGTCATCACAGGATGAACCCGCTCCAAAACTTGGAGTCGACTGGCAAGGCTATGGCGTCTGCATTTTGGAATGCTTCGAATTTCTTCACCAACCACATCTCCAATGAATGCTCGCTGAGAAGTTTTTGTCAAACAAAGAGGCGATCGCCAAAACTTAGACCTATTTTGAAGCAAGGGACAAAGCTTACAAAAATGTTATCGAAAAGTCGGAGGATCACTATAATCAATGTATCACACTTGAAGCGAAGTATGTTGAATAAAAAAAAAAAAATTTGCCGAATAATGCTGCTGTTGTAACGGCATAAAACATTCCTGAAGCAAATTCGACGAATGATGCCCAGTTGACAGTCCTTGGTCGGATAAAAATCCATATCCGTTCCCGTTTCTTAGACCCGAATGTCGTGGGAACGGTTACAAAACATCAAATCATCTGAATACATTTAAACGGAAGACTTGAAAATATTCAGTTAATATTAATAATATATTGTATTATAATAAAAGGCTTACGGCATTAATTTTCCATTGCAATATGAAATGTATTTCAGTATGATATGTCGGGGACTTTTCAATTGATCAGTTAATAACCAACATCATGAGGGAAATTATTTGTCGCTTTGGGAAATTCAATCTCCGGCCTTTAATTTAAAATGAAAATTAGAAACACAAATTAGTTTATAGAAATTTATGCCGTGAAAAGAAATGGAGAATATTCTAAATGCAATTATTTATGCCATTATGGATGGATGTTGATTAGAAAGCTCCACATCTCTAACAAATTCTTCATACTTTGAAACAACTTACAAACTTGGAAATAAGTTTCCAAGATCGAAACCGCAACTAAGGGGTTCAATCTAATCATGGGTAATAAGCAGTTCTAGAATGTTGTTTAACTGCCTGAGTAAATGATTCATTCCTGTAGCCTTGATATTGAGTTTCTCCGAGAATACCTCCGCATACACGCCAAAATCAAATTTGTTCTTTACCAATTATGAATGTTCCTTTCAACCGCTTCTCAGTTCCTAATATCTGAACGGAAACTTCAACTATAATCTATTGTTGAAGTTCAACATTGGAAAAAACAAGACCGTCTGTCTTATTGTGTGAGAACGTAGTACATAGGCATAGGCACCAGATTATTCCGCTCAAATTTAATTTCGAAACCAAAAGCCATAACCTTCCTTGTTTAGCTAAGAACGCCGATTTTTTGTACTACCTAAAAACTGCTATATCGACGGAGCGATTTGAGCTTTCCACAAATTTGTTGAGGCGGCTATTGTAAGATAGGGCTATGTTTTCCGATATGCCAAAAGTAAGACTACCGAGATGATTCAGTCTAAGTCGTGCACGGGCTGAACAATGGAGGAGAAAATGCCTAGACGTTTCCACCTATCTTTACTCCAAAGAACTTTGAAAACTATTAGACAATGTCTAGTAAGAACTTCTACTATTGCGGCAAGATTTATAAACACATAAATAATGTTAAAGTTAAATTTACAGCGCGCTGATGACGAGTAAAGGGAACTCGCAAAAACCGGAAGAGAATTAGAAGGTAACAAAATGTCTTTAATTTTAATAATATCGAATATCTTACATTGGATGTCAATAAAAACTGACTGACTGAATTGATCAGGATTAAGTGCTTTGCATTGAAAATATACGAGTATGAGCGTTTTAAGAAAATAACAACTCTCATGTTGCCATCAGCAACCGACAACCATAGGAAAAAGGAAATAGGCTCTCGCTATGTACGTAAACACAAACAATAAAATTATGTTGTCACAAAAAGGTTTGCTAATTTTATTGCTTTAGTGGTCATCGCCTGCACCATTCCACCACCACCATTCTCTAGCTTATACACTTTAAGATAACCGCAACACTGCACGTCTTGGTCATTTAGCACGTGACCTTATGGAATAATGTAACATATTTGTCTTGCGGCACAAAGGCGGTCGAGCACATGTAACTAGTACGAGTATGTATGTACATATGTATAGACTTCGTGGAAGAAATTGATATTCACACGCAACAGCCATCAAGCAACTATGGCCAGGATGTGCAAATTGCCGTTACTCGTTTTTGCTTAATAAAAGTTTTTCTATGTACTAAATGTTGGTAAAAAATTCTTATTTGAAGAACTCTTCAATAAAGTTCTTTTAATATGCTAATCTTAGATTGGAAAAAACTAATTTGACAGTGTAATATGTATAAAAACTCACCTTATAGGCGACTCACACTTTTTGTTAAAAGAATCGTTATAAAACTTGTATTTTATGCGAAATTCACTTAAAAATTATTATTATAAAATGGATTGAAATGATGAAAATTACTAAACAGTAGTTTTAAAACCGTTAAATATATATTATATATGTATATATACAATGGTGAAAGTTATTATAAAATGGTTTTAATATTAATTTAAAAACCGTTAAGTATATCTGTGGACTTTTGGAAACCCCGCTTAAGTCGAGATTAGTAAATTTTCCAATTTCTTTATCATAAAAGCAAATTTTCATATCGGTCATTTCTGTCTTATCGGCGTACTGATAGCGTGATTAGCGACGGAGATAGGAATTTTGAAAAAGCATCTTAAGTCGATATTTTTTCCTAGTGCATTTGCAAAAACAACTTAAGTCAGATAAGATAGAAAAGAGAAAAACATTCTAAATAAACCTCTAAGTATCGTTTAGAAAACCATCTTAAGTCAACTTGATGTGACGCTTATTTTTTTTATTTTGCTTTTGGAAAAATAACTTAGTTCGGTGTAAGTGCTTTTTCCTCGAGCAGAACTTGAAATAATACCAATATAAAAGGAGTTCAGTTCATTTTAGAAATTATTTTATGATCAACTCTCGCCGTGTTAACACGTCTTATGTCCTGCTAAGTGCATTTTCTGAAATTTTCCGAACAGAAAGGCTAAGTCTGCGGGTATTTTAATTGAACTTAGGTGTTTTTTTTAAATGCAAATATAACAAAAAGTTTGCCAGATAAGTTGTTTTTACAATGAAAAGGGGACAGATTCTTGCAAATATGGCAAGAAAATTGCCAAAAAAAGACACAGAGATATTAAAATCCAATTCAACAGAGACAACCTCTGAAAGTTTAGTGGCAGATCAGCAAATGCGAGTTACGGACTGTGATTTAACCCCACTTTCCGTTGAAGATGACACATCACGTGTTCGTTCTGAGTCACAACAACGCATGGTTTCTGATGAGTTTACAAGTCAAAGCGAGTCTAAAGAAGACGTCTTTCATGAAACGGATTTTTTAAACACTAATTTTGTCTCACCTGGTATGAATGAGGCCGAGCTTTTTTCTACTCTTAATAAATCACCAAAACAAACTAAAAAGCCTGGTAATTATTTAAACAAGGAATACAAAAAGTCTAGAAAAAACTACAGCGATTACACAAATATACAAGTTCTGGGGAAATGTAGAATGAAATGCAAAATAAAAATTTGCCTCGAAGAACAAACCATCCTCTTTAAAAGTTATTGGAATAGGGACTATAACTCACGTCGGCAAATACTATCAAGCCTACTTGACGTTCAGCACAAAAAAACTGCCACCTTCCCTCCTAATGACCGCCGGGGATAGAGTGCTCCATGAGAAGCATAACGAAGTTTTGAACTTTATAAACTCTATACCAAAATATGAAAGTTATTACAGTCGGCGTTATACTACCAAGATCTATTTCCAACGAGGACTTAATCAGGCATCACTCTATAGATTGTATAAAGAAAATATTTCTAATCCGGTGTCAGAATCAAAATTTCAGGAATTATTTGAAACTTTAGACATTAAATTTAAAAAACCCCAGCTTGATTTATGTACCCAATGCGAAACATTGAAAGAAAAAATTAAAAACACTGAGAATATGGAGGAAAAAGCTGATATTACTTTACAATTAAAAAACCACTATGATGCTGCTGATTTCGCATATGACTGTAAGAAAAGGGACAAAGAACTCTCTCGTCAAGATAAGTCTGTGAAAATGTTTTCTTTCGACCTGCAGCAGTGTCTGCCAACGCCTTATTTGAAAGCTTCAATGATTTTTTATAAACGTCCCTTGTGGACCTTCAACTTAACTATTCATGATGGTGCCACCAACAAGGCTAACTGCTACATTTGGCATGAAGCTATTGCGAAGCGCGGAGCTAATGACATCGGCTCTTGCATTTATAAGTGCCTCGCATGCTTATCTAATGACGTAAAGCATGTCATTTTATACATTGATTCATGCACTGGTCAAAATCGTGACTCGAATTTTTGTGCTATGTTTGCAAAGGTGTTGGAAGATCATCCCCCATTTGAAACAATTGATCACAAGTTTCTGGTTGTTGGTCATACCCATCTAGAATGTGATACAGTTCACGCACAGATAGAAAAGAAAAAGAAATACACTTCAGTTTCTATTCAACATCCCCATGACTGATCAAATTTAATTGCTGCTACAAACAAAAAGTATGTATATTACTCAAGAGATGAAGCAAGAAGAATTCTACAATTTCAATCCATTGATGAAAGATTATACCTGGAGAAACAATAACACCGAAGGTTAGTATTTTACTTATAAGTAATAGTATTAATATTAGTATTTTGCTTATTTCTTATTTAAAAATTATTATTTCTTACAATTTTTTAGGTGAAAAGTTTGAGTGGAAGTTTGTAAGGTGGGTGCGGTATGTGAAAAAGGAGACTGGACTGATACGCTACAAATATTCTCTTGGCCAGGACGATCCATTTGAGGAATTAAACATAAAAGCACGGCATAAAAGAGATCAAAACTATGAGCTTGCAAAATCTTATACGGGTCCTCTCTTTATTTCTGCAAACAAAAAACGCGATTTGCTAGATATGTTGCCGTTGGTCAACCCAGAGCTGCACAGTTTTTACCGAAATCTTAAAGATGAAGGAGGTTGAAATAGATTCAGATTTGGATGAAATTTAAGAAAATCTTTAAAAATTTAATTAATAAAATTCAAAAATATATATTTGTTTGTGTTCATACATATATGCAGCTGTATTGAAGTGCCTATTTATTTTATTGTATTACTGATGTTAATTTTCTTTTATTGTTTAAAAATTCTTTTGTTAAATGCAAATTATTTTCAATCTTTACTTATGAGTTTTCTATTGTAAATTACATAAAGAACTTGCATATTTTGTCTTTTATAAATAAAAATGAATTTTAGATTATCCACTTAAGTCTGGTTTGTGTCATTAATCAATCGATGTTTGAAAAAGGAACTTAAGTCGGAATAGGTTAAAAATTTTGTGAAATTTTTCGTCTTCGTGTTTTGGTGCATGTGCGTGTGTGTGTGTGAATGTGTAGTGTTCTCTCGCGTGATGAGGTGAATGCGTGCTTTTGTCATTTAGTCATATTAATAAAGCAATAATATCAACAAGGCGAAGAAGCATTGAAAAGTTGAATGCTAAAAAAATTAAAGGTTAAATCAATAGCTTTTGCCTGCCTATAAGGCCTTAAGTCTTAGTTAGGTGTATGATTTACGCGATAACGATCACCCGTTCGAAAAAACAATGATAGTGATTTCAATAGATTTCAGACAAATACTGCCTGCAATTTCTCTACTAACTCATTTAAGATCGCCGTACTTAAATTGTTTTCATTTTTTCCCTCTAACATATCTAAGTTTAAATAAATATTTGTTCTTTTGATATTTGAAGTTACGTGTCGTAAGACTTAATGAGGCAAGTTGTTTTGCGAGTGAAATATTTCTTTTATTCATACACATACACCACAATCACTGTATTAATAATAATAAAATATATTGTTTTATAAAATTATATTGGGTAGTCGAAAAAGTATTTTCGTATTTCTTATCAAACTTCAACTTATTTCTTTTCACACACTTCTAGCGACTATCCTAGTGTCCTGTTGATTGTCATCTCAAATGTAATTTTCATTGACCGCTACGTCCTTTGGTGACGTACTTGCAAACTTACATGATCGATTTGACCAAACTGTAATACTCAACATCGATATGAGTTTTAAATGTGAATTAGACAATAATGGCGAATATGGTACAATCCATGTGTTGTCAACTTTGTTATTTACACCTCTAAATTGAATGCTGAATGTTCTGCCATTGTCGCCTGGTGAGCGAGACCGATACAACGAATACATTTCCAGTTTGCGTTTCCGAAAGAAAAGCACGTGGATAGTGTTTCGTGCATTTATTGTCAGACATACACATCGAATTGCGATAAGGTCCATAAACCAGATTGGTTTTCACCACTTCATATAATTCTGGATCCATCTCTGGTCAGGAATTTCCGATGAAATGATTTCATTAATTTGATCTGATTTAACAACCATCCACCATCTACCATCTTTTTTGCCCCTCAACAGAATGCATCTTGTATCTAACAGCACCATATACATATATGTACATACTTCAAGATAAACATAGCTGTTGTTAGAAAAGTCGTGCATGTGCTTTGGGCTCTCAATGTATAATGTATGTTGATGGTAAAAAGAACGCCGACCGATATTAGCGCGACCTCTTCGTGGCATCGTAACAAATTTCAATCTGTATTTGATCACTTTGGTGAAAGGCACATAAAGTTTTCACTGAATAATTTCCAATAATTTACCTTTTGAATAGCTGAAATAAAGAAAGCAAACGACAGAAATTGAACGATTCAAATAATTCACAAATAAATCAATTGGAAACCAAAAGAAATAAAATCCAAAAAAATGTGGTATGGAAAGGTCACTTTTTGGAAATCTATGCTCGTAAGTCCGTTAAAAATTAACTTTTTATATCATGTAACGGTTTAGTCAGCTGTAACCCAACTTATTTTTATATATATGATGGGTATTTATGCAATATTATGTGATATCATTCCATGTGATGTGATATCACGTCACTTTTGTATGGGAAATAGAAAAACACTGTTTTTAGGGTTTTCCCGGCAATTATTCGATTTGTTCTCGCCTTTTAAACCTTCCCTAGACCTTCGCGGACATTTCAAGACTTTGATAAGATAAATCCGTTTAGCCGTTCTCGAGTTTTAGCGAGACTAACGAACAGTAATTCACTTTTGCATTTGAAAAGATATATTCACGAAATTTGGTAGAGATTACAATCTAAGGCAACAATGTAATCTCCAAAGAAATTGTTCAGATCGGTTAACTATATCATATAGCTGCCATACACATGCAAATCAAATGCTTGCATGGGAAACTTCCTCATTTGACGATATATCCTCAGGAAATTTGGTATGAGTAATTGTTCATGGAAATAATATAATATCGAAAGAAATTGTTCAGATAGTCTACTATAAGATAATAACTTAATTTTCGAAAAAATTGTTCAGAGTGGATTACTATAGCATATAGATTCCATACAAACTGAACACATAGTTACTAAAATAAATGCACGTGAAGTTAACGTTTTTTCTTGTTTCTTCTTCTTTTGCCTTTCATATTTCGGGATTAGAGAATAAGAACAAATTTTAATCGCCGAAAATCACTTCATTGTTTTACGAAATATTCTCCAATAGAATACACTTTTTCATTCGTTTGAACCAATTGTCGAGGCACTTTTTCCACTCTGAATGAGGTACTTCCAATACATTCCTTTTGAACGCATCAACCTCCTCTTCAGGTGTCGAAAAAGTTGAGCTCTTAGTTTATTTTTTATGAATGGGAATAAAAAGAAGTCACTCGATGCCAAGTCTGGAATATATGGTGGATTACTCATCAAATCAACGTTTCAAGTGTAGTTGTTTCAGTCGATGTGTTTTGAGCTAGCATGGTCATGGCGAAGAGTCATCCATCTTCTGCGGTTGACTTTCCTAATTTCTCGAAAGACAACTGGCAAATAAAAGATTGTATACCACTCAGAATTTACTGTTATGTATTGGTCTAGTGGTATGGTTCCGACATGTCTAGTTTTTTCCAAAAGATTTATTTGGAAGTTCTTCCTGTGCGAACGGCTTTTGTTGGATTCGACTCATTTTGAAACACCCATACTGTCGACTGCTGTTTTCATTTGGACTTATAAGCGTAAATCCATGTTTCATCATCTGTCAAGATGTCATAGCTGTGTTTAGAAGCACCGCTTTCGTATTTTTTTAACATTTCTCTTTATCAATCGACACGAGTTCTTTTTTTTTTTAGAGTCAAATGTTCATGAAATATTGTTGTCCCACTACTGCCTATAATTGTCTCTATCTCACGATAGGTCAAATGATGGTCTGGCAATATAGGTTTGCACACAGTATCAACAGTTTCCGAAACAGCTACTGATTTTGAACGACTTTCACAAAATTCGCCTTGTGGTAATCCACGATGTCGATCGTATTCAACATGCCATCGATAAACACTAGTCTATGATGGAGGTTCTTCACCAGTTCACCCCTGTTGCTGAGGTAAGCCACATCGAAAGTTGTTTAAAATAATCGTGCAAAAATGTTAAACTTTTTGGCCGAAATGAATATTTTAAGCTACTGTAAACAACACAAATAGCGGTCATAGTTATGTCAAAATGTTCTGAGTATGTATAACATCAAAAATGTCAAACCTATAAAGTTTTGAGTTGCCAGATTTCAACATTAAGTTTGCATAATCCCGAAATATAAAGCAAGCTACATATGTGACGCTCTGCTGTTAAGGGCAATATTCCTTCCGAGATCTTGGAAAGGAAATCGTAAGTAAATGCTATTTCATGAGAAGAAATAATGTGTGATATTTTAAGCATAAGTATTATGATAACTCCTCGATATATGGTACTTTCATTTCTTTGCAAAAACAAATAAAATGTCTCCCTTTTTTCAACTAAATAGTGATTAAACACGAATTTGTTGAACATAAATCATAATTTACACCCATTCTGGTGTAATTTATATGTAAACGAACATCTTTCCACTCGATAACCGCGCAAAAAATTCAACAAGTCTCGTATTAGTCCGTGATTAGTCGAAAAAGAGCAGGTGAAAAAATTTAATTTTTGGTCTTTGCTAAAGAATGAATTTTTAGCTTTTGTCCGATCATGTTCTATTAGGAGATTAACTTACCCTTCGGTAACCGAAAGCCTACTAAAAGACACTAACCCTAAAATATCACGAAAAAGACAAATTCTTGTATAAGGTTCAATTGAAAAGAAATGTTATCAGTTCGAACTAATACCCGAGTGTAGTCTAAAGATTTGTGTTGCAGCGAATTCATTTCCATTTGAGAGTAGTTAGGATTCACTCTCTTTAAAAAGTAGATAATTATTTTGCAGAGAATGCAAAAGTATATATTTACATATAGGTGAAAAAATATATTCTACCTGTCGTGCCCCGTCGACAGTCCTGCCGCCACATACATTCAACTCTCCTTTCGTGCGAGTGTGCGTGTGTCCACTGAACTGGAAATTTGCGTATCTAGATAAATATATTATGCACAACGTTTTAAACTAATTTGCCGAGCAGAGCAGTCATTAGATTAGCAATGTGGCAGTTTGGAAAAATTGTTGTTAGTGTCGGGTTATTGTGTTTGGGTGATGTTGTTTTGGGCCACAGCTGAATTAACTCAAATGAAAATTGCTTGATAATGTATCGAATTTGTTACAAATATTATCACACTTTGCCGCAAAGCCTAGTGAACTTTGAAACACAAATATTTCTTTTTTTATCACTTTATACGAAACATTGTATGCAAGTTGATAAAAGCCGCTAATAGGATTAACAGCTACATCTACATACAATATTAGAACATTACAATGTATTTTTGCTAAGCTGATGATAATTGAAAAAATGGTATTGAATGCACTTGTGTTTACACGGAAAGCTGATATCGAATATAAGTGATGTTTCCAACATGATTTTGAAATAAATTTTGTATATTAAAAAAATCAAGAAAGTCAGTAAGCTCTCTTTGTTCTTATCAAAAACTATATTCTGAAGCATTGTATTATTATTATTATTAAAACTGATAGATATGGATAACTATATAGCTTTAATCTTTATCTTTGTTTATTTAATATTTAATTTGTGGTTCTTTATTTATATCGAAATATATGTAGAGGGTTGGTCCGGAAGTAATAGTACTGAGTCGATTTACAAAAATGCATTGAACCAATCGTTACAATTATTAAAAAACTTACAAAATAGGCTCCTTCTGCGTCGATGCAGTGCTGCCAGAGCGATTTACAAAAATTGAAGGCGTCACGGAAGGCATTCTCGGGAATAACTTTGAGACCCGAGGTGAATGCTGTTTGGATCGTCGTCTCAAAAGAAAAGAAAGATTGTCCCTTTGTCTCGGTATCATACTCAAAGATCCATGACTCGTCACCTATGATTACGTTATTTAAAAATTGGGAGTCACTTTCACACATGTTCAAATTTTGTTGGCTCACTTCCACTCGCCGCAATATCTGGACGCCAGTAAGCACTTTTGGTACCATCTTCGCGCATTATTTGCGCATGATCAAGTGCTCCGTTACAATGTCATGAAATACAGATTTTAAAAAATTTAACATCAGAGCAATTAAACGAATACTTAATAGACGGTCTGAGTTCAAAATTTTGCGTACACGAGTCACATTGTCGGTGTTTGTCGAAGTCGCAGGTCTTCCAGCACGGTCTTTATTAGGGACCCCTACCCGGCCCTTCAAAAAGATCTGGTGCCACCGAAACACACCACTTCCTGCTAAAGCAAAATCGCGGTTAGGCTACATGGTCATATTAAACGCAAATTTACCGAGTTTCACACAGAATTTAATGGCATACCTTTGCTCTAACGAACGCTGCATTTTCGGCTTCCATCACACTCACAGAAACACGTCGCATGAAAATGTTTGTGCTGACTTTCCAGGAGCTCCGAGACAATTGACCAGCCGTTCGTTCGTGAACTAGGAACGCCATCTACCGAATCCTGTCGGTGCGCGCAAACTCCGAAGTACAACTGCGGCGAAAGAAAATCAGTCCTATCGTTCCGGACAAACCCTGTACATAAAAATCATATGAACCAAATCAAAGCTTCACACACATGACTGGTCACATTATTGACCAAAAGAAAATTAGAGGGAATGAGTAAATCCGATGTGGAGACGGCTGGAATTTCGGCTATAGTGTGCTGATTGTCCCTTCGAGCTCCTTGAATGTTACTGGTTAATATGCGTAGAAAATAATCTAGCGTTAGATCGCGTAATATTGGCTACTATTTAACTGGATCATTCCTCGATTTTAACGAGTCCCAAAACTTAACTGAAGTATATCGTCTTGTATAGAAATAGTAGATATTTTTTTAATTTCTAAAAAAAAAGTCGATGAACATAGTGTTCTAATGCCCAGTATTGATGTTAACGGCATTTGCTGTGTCATTTCGAAAGAAAAAACGCCCGATGATGCCATCATACCAAACGGTCACTTTTTCGTAATGCAATTGTATTTCTTGATCCACACGAGGATTTGGCTCACACCAATAGCGACAACTTTTCTTTGTTACCAAGCCATTAAGCTAAAAATGGACCTCATCTGAAAAAATGATTTTTCGATGAGAAGAAAGTAGCTACCGGAGAACGTGAATTTGTGTAATAATCTTGGACAATTCCCAAGCGTTTTACCAAAAGGCAATGGGACAAGATGGAATGGCAAACCTTACTGAACACACCGGCAAAATTTGACTTAAATCTGTAACAAACATGACGCCATGAGCTGCCAAAATCACGTCCTTGCTTTTGATAAATACTATACTGCTGTATGAATACAGCTATTTATTCGCTTTTCCATCCACAAAATTGGTCACCAATACTATTGAAAAGACTAATGTTTATAACTAGACGGAATCATTTATCAGAAATGTATAAAGCCTCAATTAATATACAATACATTCTTCCATAGTGTTTGGCGTGTTTACTATCTTAATAAGTAATGTTCTAAAATATTTCTTATAACATAATTCTAAAACTTTGCTGTTGATCTTTTGTTACCTTCTGTAGCTATACAGTTCTAGATAACGACGATTAGTAAAACCCTTGTTTTAATGACACGGTAAATTGCGCTCGTCTGATGGCCGGATCGTTGGGTTTATTTTTTTACCTCATTTCTAAGAGAGTCTGATAAGTACAAAGAACGAACTGCCATTTTGAATATCTCAACTTAATTTTCTCACTATAGTACCTCTAGGACTCAATACGTTTCACCCAACGATACCTCAAACTTGTTAAGCCCAAGTAAAAAATACGTTTTCTATAGATATGGCCTGATATATGACTTCAAAATGAATTTTTGAAGTCGAGTGACCATCTTTAAATCTTAAAAAGACGGGGGTACGTTGCATAGATCAGCAGTTCATTCGAGTAATTTGGCCTTGCCGAAGACATAGGGGTGTTGTTATGATGGAGTTCACGAAGTCTTAGCTTTTCTAAAGCAGGATCGTCGAATACTTGTCAAGTGTACAGCTTTGGCTGTTTTTAAACCCCTGATGTGTATCAATGAATCTCTCTTTAGTTGACGATCAGAAAACAATCAAAAACCTGAACTTATAATATCAAAAACCAATGTACATTCATGTTGAGAAGAGTTAACAAAGTTTCGATTTAAGGTAGTCGGTCTATCTTCGATGTTGAAAAACAAAGCGACCAGATTAGCCACCGGATGAAACATAAAAGATATTTGAAAAAGACATGGGCAAAATTTCAAACATCTCAAAAACTGAGGAACTAGCATACACAGATGGACATGGCTAAATCGGTTCAGCTTGTCATGCTGATAATTTATATATATATTCCTATATACCTTTCGGGGCTATTTCTAAAAAAATTTTAAACAATATTTTTACGTTCTAAAACAGTTTACACTGTCACTGTTGACAGTCATACCTTAGGAGTCGTAGATAGTTTCGTCTATCTTGGGACCAGTGTTAAAACCAACAACAATGTCAGCCTCGAAATTCAACGCAGAATAACTCTTACCAACAAGTGCTACTTCGAACTGAGTAGGCAATTAAGAAGTAAAGTCCTCTCTCGACGAACAAAAACCAAACTCTATACGTCACTCATTATTCCCGTTCTGCTATATAGTGCAGGGGGCATGGACGATAACAACAACTGATGAGTCGACGTTGCGAGTTTTCGGGAGAAAGGTTCTGCGAAAGATTTATGGTCCTTTGTGCGTTGGCCAAGGTGAATATCGCATTGATGGAACGATGAGCTGTGTGAGATACACGACGACATTGACAAAGTTCAGCGAATTAAGAGATAGCGGCTAAGCTGGCATGGTCATGTCATCCGAATGGACGAAAACGCTCCAACTTTGAAAGTATTCGATGCAGTGCCCGCCGGGGGAAGTAGAGGAAGACCTCCACTGCATTGGAAGGACCAGGTGGAAAAGGACCTGGCTTCACTTGGATTCACGAATGGCGCCACATTGCGAAAAAAGAAACAACTGGCGTGCTTTTGTTAACTCGGCTATAACCGTGTAAGCGGTTTCAAGTAAAGAAGAAGAAGAAAACAGTTTTAGGCGATTTACTTATAATATACTGATTTTTCCTAATACTGTGAAAATAAATCACGAAATTTGACTTGGCATTATATAATTGTATACTGGCAAAAGAGTTTAAATTTTTCTTTAGAAAGCTCAAATATTAGTGTTACATTTCAATATTTTTTATTATATCAACGCTCTGATTGCATGCAACAAGCTGCTTCAACAATAGCACACATATGCACAAATAGAATTCTACAGAAAGCTGAGTGGCCATGTGCAACCTTTACGCTAATTCTCTATTCGCCTTCAGCATATTAAATTATTCAAGAACGACGATGGCGACGGCCACAATGACAACGCCGAAAGCAAAGCTGGTAACTTAACTCCAACACACTTACACATGTACGCGAATAACTAACGGTACTATGTTTTAAATTGTTCTACAAACTCCTTTTACTACACCTTTAAAGGGCGCTAAGAACACAGACAACTTGATCGCACTTTCTGTGAGTGTCGCAGCGCCCGTATGTATGCTAAGGTATGCCAAGCAGCACAAAGTGCGACATGTTATTGTATACATATATACATTTGTTGTTGTATTTATTGTTGCATCAGATTTTCGTGTAGCTGGCGTTAGGGTACATCGTGCGCCCCGGGGGCATGTCAGTGTTAATGCTATCTTTGACATGGTTACTTAAACAAGTTTTGGGTATTCCCTTTGGTTACTGATGTTGCTCTAACGGCACTTGCACCAACACACACATACACCCACAATACCAACACACCAAAGAAACAATGGAAGGCGAAGCAAAGTCAGTAAAGCAGTAAAGGCAATTGCTGCAAATAAAATAAATATACAAAACTGTAACATTAACAACAACATAAATATACCGTTGATGCATAACGTAGCATCGCTAAGGCATAAAAACTTTTTTTTATTTACCTTCTTCTTAGTAATACCAGATACTCAGTCAACTCTGAGCAATCGCAACAGTTTTCGTCTTTGAGGAGTCAGCATATCTGTGGAAATCTGAATTTTTGAATGCTTATCTGCTTTTGTCTGCGCCAAACTTCGACCAATATACCTCATTGCATATGCTTATTTATTTAAAGTTTGAACGGAGAACGGCAGGCCTGGAGATGAGTACATATTTCTTTGGCATATTTTCACTTATCTTCAAGTTCACAGGGCAAAAGTCAAGAACAGATATGCAAATGGTGTCAAACGGCAAAATATATATTCCGAATCAGCGTGGAATACTTGTAATCGTTTTGGGAAATAAACATAATGTCATTTATAAGCATACATTAAGGCGCATATTTGATGTTTCAACCGATAGGTTCACATAAATGTGACTTTATAGTGAAGTGTGTGATTTGATGAATATTTGTTTTCTATGAAACTACACCAACCAATGCATGATAACGAATTTCATAAGGATTTTCGTACAATATATATCAATAATGCTGTTAAAGCACGGTTTCCACCCTGTAGACATCCATTATGGAGATAGAGAGTTGTAAGAGACATCAGAAGGGCCTTTCTTTAAAACATATCGTTTTCAAGAAGAATTAAAATGCATAAGTATTAACGCCATAGCCAAAAATTTGGCTTTCTTATTAAGATTTCGCATCATGTTCTACCCTAATGACCCAATTTTTGCAGTAATTGTGGCCGTCTGTAAGCAATATATCAGCGAATATTCATATCTGCGTAGACAAGCGGCCTCAGATAACCACACAAAAATTAATCCAGCCATAAGTCCAATAGTCCACGATACTAGATAATGTGTACACCAAAAGTTTCCTTCAATGAATTTATGGTTTCATTGGTCGTCCTTATCAACATCCACCTCAGGCACAAAAAAGTCAATAATTATGGCTCTAAAGTTAGCCATTGACTATAACATTATGGCCAACTTCATTTTTGAAGAAATATGGACTGATGATTCACTCTGCCAACAAAAGACACCAATGACTTTTCGAGGATGGACCGTCGTCTCAAAAACGGCTTGCGCATTTTCATCAGCAAGACAGTTTTGTTTATCAAGGTACTCCTTCAACAAAAAGTGAGCTTTATCGCTGAACGAAACTTTGTTTTTGAAAATCGGCATCTTGTGTTGAGCTCGTTTAGAGTCATACGTGCTTGATGGTATTTCGGCTGCAATTATATGCAATATTTGGGCTTTGTAAGCTTACAAATATCTTTATGCTAAATATTCAAAAAGTGGATGGACGAGATGGCAGATGGACTCATTCAAGTTTACATCTATACTCTGCTCCACAACAGCAATAGTGGATCGATACGCACAGTACGGCACCTCTAGGTCCACTGGAGTAGATATGACGCGAAAATTATAGATGATTGCTTGAATTACTGACTCTGTTGCGCGATTTTGGTAATAAATTTGTATGATTTACAAACGTTGTATCGGAATAAGTCTGTTCACTATGAAAAGGCAAACCAAACTGAATATAAATGAAGTAACAGCTGTGAAGGGTATTGCCCTATTGAAAACCACTCTAATAAAAAAATGCTCTTATCCATTGCAGGATTGAAAACGGTAAAATTTCTTTTATTGCAATCAGTGGTTAAAATCATCTTTAGTCAGAATTTGTACCAGAGTTTACCTGTGTACATTGTCGTATTAAATCGCCGTTGGACGATTCACGCTAATAAGCGCTGGACGTAGTTCTTGCGTTCGCTAATCAATCCATAGAACTCTTTGGCTTAATAGCATATCCCAGTTTTACGAAAGCATGAATTAGTCGTTCTAAATTCGCTACAATGCCAATAAGTTTGAAGTGGATATCTGGCTTCACAGGGGATACGGATGAACTATCTAAGAAGAATATTCAGGGCTTTCCTATAAAAGTGATATGATTTCTTTTTAAAACACGTAAAAAATGGATATTTTATATATTAACTATTATCATGCCACATACTAAAAACATGTTCCCTGGATTTCATTAAAATACCTCACATACAATTATCAAATCGAATGGAGTAAAGTCAGCCGGATGTTCAAAAATCCTGGTATTAGTAATATGGGGGACTAGGTCATGTTTACGCCCAATTTTTCCAATTTTAAACACAATACATAAACTGTTAAGAGCATATCACGCTCTCTCAATTTTCTTCAGATATCTAACATATTGGCCGATATAAGTTGTATAAATTCAGCCGGAAGTTCGAAAGTCCTTATATTACGTATATGGGTGGCTATATTCGGTACCTAAGGGCTTGAACGGCTTTTATTGGATTAAAACAATTTTTGGTCATAAGATGGAACACACCAAAAACATTATTCGTGTAAAATTTTATTCTGTTGTAATAATTGCTTGTTGATCGTGTACTGGATAAATGGTGTAAAACGTCAAACTGAGGGTCGAAATCCAAGCAGTTTTATATACATAACTCATATACTGACAGACACATAAGGTTTGTTAGAAAATTTTTTTCCCCATTACCCCATTAAGATGTCACATACTAAAAAACTAACCTTATACAGTAAAGTCAAGCTGGATTTTCAAGAATCCCGATATTTGTTATATGGGGGGTAAGTCAAGTTTTTGCTCAAATTTACCTATTTTAGGCACAAAGATACAATGGTATGAGTAATACACTCTTTGTAATTTTATTGAGACAACTCAAATATTGGCGGCATAAAGTCACCTGGAAGTTCGAAAATCTTTAAATTAGGTATATGGGGGCTCAGGGAAATATTGACCTGATTCAAGCCATTTCTGCCTCACAGACATAGTATTGTCAATAAAGGATTATCCCTGTATTTGTATTATATATCTCAAACATTTACCGATATTTTCGGTCAAAAGTCAACTATCTTATTTATACTGGGGTCCACATATTCAGCACCTAAGGGCTTGAACAGTGTTCGTTGAATTTGGACACTTTTTGGTTATAAGGTTCTTTAAATTTCGCCCATCTTCGCACTGTGACATATAGTAGGAATATGAAAGGAATGTTACATAATTTATTCAAAATTGGCCTTTGGGGTCTCAAAGTATGTGATTTCACCAAAAATTAGGCAGTGCCTACTACTCTTCCTTTGAGAGTGGAAACCGTTTTGAAAAACACATTGTAGTCGCTATGTTCCCCACTCTGGTCACTTTCTACAAGAAACGCTGTAGCGGCCGTAATAATTTGAATTTCTGCTTCAAAATTTGAGAGAGTCTTTATTTTAGTGTATACAGCCCGATAATGCAAAAATCGATTTCTCGAAAATTTCACACTGAGACGATAGCTTAAGTTGAAATTTTTACAATATGTGTGACCTGGTCTACGGAAAGGGGGCTTAGGTGTCAAAAAATCAACTTTCAATTCAAAAAATCAATCAAATGAGATGCTTTTTCACGTGATAGAAACCAAAAAGTCATAACTTGTTTGAAAGTTCCCTAAAAATGTAGAGAAAGAAGAGTAGAAATACGAAAAAATATAATTTTTTTGTATTAAACAAAATACATTGAATTATAAGCTATAAAGACATGATTATACACTAGAAAAACGTATTATGGGCCAAAAATAATAATGCTGAGTAGTTTATGTATTTTTCTTTGTTGTCGTTTTCCTTGAGATCTTTTTACGTGTTGATCCTGAGGAAGATGGACCTGGTTCCTCGTCTGGTTTGAGAACATCTTCACCAGATTTGCCTTCCGTTTCTTCGATGGCAAATCTTTCGGCAATGGAGCCACAATATCTAATTTAGATACATCCGAAACTAAGCTGCGAAGATTGTGATAGATGTACCACTGACGTTCCAAAGATAAACCAGCTGGTTGTATAACTTTCGGCATTTCAGGATCGATAGGTTTTAACAGAAGCTTAAAGGACTGCACTTCTTCACTGTCCACGTCACTGTCCATGTCCATGTTCCACACTAGCAACTTACACGATGAACTATAATAATATTCCGACCAAAAATAAAACTTACTGGACGTCCTTGAAGCCTCTGGAAAGGAGAACAATTAATGAGATAACGAGAAACTGACGAAACGAGTTGTTTATTTTTAACAGCTGTTTCGCAGAAAACTAGTTTTCACACGTTAGCTTCCTTTTCGTAGACCAGGTCACATATAAAAATACCGAACAAATAATTTGTCTAAAATTTTGTATTTCTTACCAAATTTCCTGTGTGCAAATGTTGGGAAGAGTGGTACAAAGCCTTCATAGACGGTCGAGAAATCGTTGAAGACATGCCTCGTTCTGGACGATCTTCGGCCTCTTAAACTTGTTTTGTTTTCGGTATTCGTTGTTTGGTGCATCATGAATTTGTTTTGGAATGACAACAGTTCAATAAAGAGTTCTATTTGGTCATATTGAGGCGTTTGCGTGAGAACATCCGTCCAAAGCGGCCTTAGAAGAACAGTTCATGGATTTTACACGATAATAATGCACAATTGCATCGAGGCAGGATTGTGACTGAATTTAAAGCCAAAAACGAAATTAGTACTAACTTTCAAACACCGTATTCACCAGATTTAACTTCGTGCCTTCTTCCTTTGTTCCCTAAACTGAAACTGCTTCGTGGAACTCGTTTTCAGTCGATCGCAAAGATAAAACAAAATTCGTTGAAGGAGTTGAAGGCCATCTCAGAAAAAGCTTATAAAAAGTGTTTCAAAGGCTGGAAAAATCGTTGGCATAAGAGTATCTCATCTGATGGGCGACAAAACAAATACACCTAATTCTGTTTTTACACGATAGAATGGTTCCCGAGAAATTCGTGTAAAAAAAATCGTGTAAAAAAAGATACTGGCCAAGTACAAAAATAATAGATTGGTTCTAGACCTCAAAAAATAAGTTAAAATTAGACTAAATAATATAAAAAAAATATTGTTGTAGTTATTTTAAGAATTTATTTTCGTTTTAATTTATTAAATAAACTAAATTATAATAAAATAAATTAAAATTTAGATTTCATAAAAAAAATAATATCAGAAATTCATTGCCAAAAAACTTAAATAACATAAAGTACAACCATAAGAAAAATTTAAACATTAAACAATTTTATTTATTGTCACTGTCTGATAATAAACGTAAACGTTTGCGAAAGACTACAATATCACTGCCATCACTGGAATGATTTTGTTGATCATTATCATTTCTAGCCGACTGTGTTGGGACATCAGTAGATTTTTGAACGAAATCAGTTATCTTAGATTGAGTTTTATTTCGCGTTAACCCATTATAAACTTCCCTGTAAGATGCCATTAATGATTTCAGTTCACGTTGAAATTTGGCAGCTCGTTCCTCGTCATGATCATGTTGTTCAAAATGACTACCTAATTTTGTAGCGAGATCAAGACCTTCTTTAATTAGAGATGCTTTCAAAATTGGACGATCTCTTTCGTCACTGTCACTATGTTCTTTATCATAACGAGTCTCAAGGGTGAATTCGATAATTTCATTTTCGCTCAAGCTTTCATCTACCAACAATTCTTCTACATCCTCTAACGATAGGTCATCGAATCCATCCCCACCGATTGCATTGGCCATTGTTATTATATCAGCAAGTTCAGCGTTATTATCGATAACAGGATCTTTGCATTTTACGCATTCTGGCCAAATATTTTTCCAACACGAGTTCAAAGTTGATGGCTTTAATAAATCTAACGCGATCTTGACTTGATTAATGCAGTCCATTATAGAAAATTTTTTCCATTCATCTATGACTGATGATTCCTCATAATTATCAAGTTTTTCTACAACATAATGAAATGAACTTCTTATGTAATACGTTTTAAACGTAGCAATTATCCCCTGGTCTAGTGGCTGTATAAGGGAAGTGGTATTAGGCGGCAAAAAACAAAATTGTACGTTTGGGTGCTCCAAAACTGGATGGCCTGGTGCATTGTCTAGAATCAAAAGAACTTTAAATTCGAGACATTTTTCTTTCATGTAGCGCCTAACTTCTGGGATGAAGTGCTTCTGAAACCACTCTGTGAAAATTGCACTGGTTACCCAAGCCTTTTTGTTCGCCATCCAGTGTACAGGCAATTTATTGAAATCTACACTTTTCATGGAACGTGGTCTTAAGGCACGATGTACTATTAGTGGCTTAAGAATACGTTCTCCTGAAGCATTGGAACAAAACAACAACGTAATACGGTCCTTTGCTACTTTAAAACCACCGGCTGTTTTCTGCGATTTTGCTACATAAGTTCTTCTAGGCATTCTCTTCCAAAAAAGGCCGCTTTCATCTAAATTTCAAACTTGGTCTGGAGTATATTCTCCATCTTCAATAATTTTTTTTAGTTTTTCGGGAAATTCTTTAGCAGCCAATTCATCAGCGGATGCAGTTTCTCCCTTAATTTTTATATTGTGGAGAGCGTGTCTTTTTAAAAAACCAGTCATCCAACCAGTACTTGCGGAAAATGCATGTTGTTTTGACTGAGATGATGTATCTGGATCAATTTCCTGGATACGTTTATAGATTCTTAATGCTGTCTGCTTGATAGCAAGTCCGTCTACTGGTATTCTCTTTTGGGATTTGTCTTCTATCCAGATTACCAAAGCTTTTTCCATTTTCTCTTTAACAACATCCCTTACATACGATGATGACTTTGCACTTAATTTTGTTCCAGAACATACTGATGCTCTAATTGCCGTTTCATTTTTTTTAATTGTTCTTACAGTAGCTTCATGGATTCCGAAATTATTTCCCACAACCGTTGCGCCTTGTCCCGTTGCAAGTTGATCTAAAATTTTGATTTTGGTATCTAAGCTGATCGCTTTCCTCATTTTTAATGCAGGAGAATTATGTAACATGGGTATGGCTACCAAAATATATTTTATTAATCAAAAATGCAAAAATCTAAAATTAAATATTTGAAACTAACCTGTTATTGGTCTACCAAAATTATATGAGCTTCTACTTTATTTTACTTAGCACTTGTTAAAAATCAGCAAAAACTAACGATCTTTCAATTATAATTGTCAAATAGGAACTAAATTGTGTGTACAATACATTATGTACGTTTTTACTTTTTCAATAATTCGGGGAATCCCGCATTTCCAGAAATTACACAGAAATTAAACAGAAATTACGCATACATAGACATAACTCAGAATACACACCAGAATTATTTTAAGTAGAAAAAAATTCATTGAAAAAAAACGTGTTAAATCCAATAATTCATGTAAAAAAAAGTAATTTTGTTTTTTTTTGTATTCGTGTTATTTCAAATTATGTCGTGTAAAAATAGAAATATTTTTTCGTATTTACTCGTGTTATTTCAAATTCGTGTAAAAATAATTCGTGTAAAAATAATTCGTGTAAAAACAGAATTAGGTGTATTGATAAATAATTAAATATTTTGCGTTTAATTTACATTGTCCGGGTACTTTTTCGCAAAAAGCGTTTAGATTACCTTCGGGCTGGGAAAGTAACGTGTTAATATCTATAAGTAAGTTGAGAATATATTACGCTAATACCTTAGGATGAAGCAATGTATAGCCTTCTTCAAAAGTGTACAGGCAGCTGGTTTATTTGGTATTGCTTAATCTTTAAGACACTAGGATTGTCTCCGTTACTTTCTTTGATAAAGATTTCAGAGTTTTGTTCATTTAGTCGCAATAGTTTTGTTTAAGGCCGTTAAGCTTAGGAGAGCGGTAATCGATTGTTTACTTTACCATATATGGCAGTATTTCGGCATTAATTACACATTTTTATACTCTGATAATAAGTATTTTGTTCGCTTAACGGTTGTTTGTTTCAGTAAACCTTAATAGAGTTCAATATACGATTATATACAATATATAGAGATATCTGAATGAAACTTGGTACACATATTTCGCGATGCAAGGCGGTTGGTATTGCTGATGGGCTTATCGAACCACTACCACGCCCACAAAACGCCATTAAACGAAAGTCTGTAAAGTGCGATAACTAAGTACTGAATTTAGATATGAAACGTAATTTGGCACTGAAGATCGCAGTAACAAGGGACACACATTGCTTTTTGAAAAAATGGGCTCTCTAAGGGGTTTCATGTCCACATCTCCTAAACCACTTAAGACACAATATATAATATTACCCTGACATTTAAATGTTCCAGTTCAAAAGCTAAACGCAAACTGACTACTTACTACCACGCCCACTTCCCTTATAACCAAATTTTAAATTCCATCTGATTCTTTCACTTATTGAATAGTGCGCGCTTGAATCATGGCACAAAATTGTCCAATTGAGACATATGACTATCCAAGTCCCAGATATCTACATAACCATCAAAGTTTTAATTGCGAACTTTTTTTATCAAAAATATCGGTCATCTTGTGAGATATATTATAGAAATTCGGAGGGAATATGTTTCTGATATTAGCAAGGCTGTATGTCTAAAATGCTCTAGACCCCATACAACTTACAAACCTTATTATACCTGAAGCATTTTCCGGGGCTTTGATTCTTGCAAGTTGCAAGAGTATAAAATGTTCGATTACACCCGAACTTAGCCCTTAGTTACTTAATTAATAATAATTTTAGTATTTTAAATATCCAAAAATAAAGAAATGAATACTACAAAAATTCTTATGGACATTATAGAAATCTTCTTACAAAAAAAAGTCCGCTCTTATGAGCAGCCTCTGACACAATTACCTCCTTTTTTTACATTTTGCAAACAAAACTTGTACACATACTAATACATATTTGTATAACGCATTTTCCTACAACACTTTCGTCACGTACGAAGCAAACACAGTTTTTCATGATCAGTATACTCGAATATAAATATACAGCTGTTGCCAGCTAATTAGAAACGCTCCCTTTTTTGTAGGTGGCTGATGAGTATAATGATACAAATTTTTGATAAACCGTTATTTATATTCCTAAAAGTCTTGCATTGTTCGTGTTACTCTATTTACTACTAAATTCCCTCTGTTTTGTAGTTTTGAAGTTAAAGTTCATTTAATTTTTTCCAAATAGTAAATGCGTTACAATATAGAAGGTGAATTAAGTACTTCTGGTGCTAATTTTTATTAGCAATATTATTGATTTCTGTTAAGGATGTGCTTCAAAGTTGTGTTTTAAAATATATTAAAATGTATTATTCAAGTTTTTTAATGAGGAAAAGCTGCAGCTGTACACCTAACCTTCGCAGCTACATTTTTGACATTCGTCGGTCTGGAAGGATGTGCAAAGAAATTTCGAATAAGGTCAAATGCTTAAAAAAATATATACATATACAGAATTTTAAAACTATTTTCAATATTCAACTTCAATAGATATATACCACAGAACTATTACTGTTTCCCGGGTAGACCCAAAAAGCGAGTTCCACTGACATTCTACGTGAAATTCAAGACGAATACAATGTCCAAATATCCAAGAGAACAATTGCCCGGCGTTTGGTCGAATCTGGACTTCACTGCAGGGCAGCACGCTGGAACTCACTTCTGACTGAAATTCGTAGAAATGTCGTGTAGACTTTGCCAACTCTTATTGGTCTAAGACAACAATTCAACGGAGGTATGTCGTTTGGAACGATGTAACAAAAATTAATCGCTTAGATCCTAATGGTCGAAGGTATGTTCGCCGTCCATTAATTCAAGAATTTGATCCTCGCTATGTTTCAGGTGTAGTTGAGTACGGTGGAGGATCAATCAAGGTGTGGGGATTTTATATCTGGAATGGTGTTTGTCCACTCTATAAGATTGATGGAATTTTAAACAGGGAGAAATACGTCGACATCCTAAAAATGTCATGCTGCCATGGGCTGAGGAAAATTTGCCTGTTATAGAGAAGATAATAATTCAAAGTATACGTAAAAGTTGACACAGAAGTTTTTTAATGAAAATACCATCAATGTTTTGGAGTGGGAATCGTCCAGCCCAGATTTTAACCGTATAGAACATCTGTTGGTGATGTTAAAAGAGCCAAATGCACCAAAAATATCCCAAACTAGCTGACCCCGCAGCCGTTGTGCTGCGTGAAATTATGTGTTTTGAAATGAAAAAAAGTTGAAATTGTATTGTTTCTACATTTTTTAATGTTGCGCAACTTAATAAACATAATTTTTTGATTTCTGTTCTGGTGCATAAATATACAGAGAAGATGGGTTTCCAACTCGTCAACACGCCACATATATCTGGCCGTGTGGAAAACATAGCATTTCCCGATTTCCTTGTGTCCTGTTGATTGTCAACGCAAAGGAAATTTTCCCTGGAAATTGAATACGTTTGAACTGAAATGGCTGTCCCTCGTATTCGATAACTGCGTCATAATCAGTCGTGTTCCATTACACAGTTTCGGCGCATGAAGATTGTGAAACATAATAATGACAGATCCAACTTTGAGACGCAAAAGATGCTGGGGCATACCAAGCCTCTCCAAAGAATTTGGAAATTCCACTGGATAATTTACGTTTTCGTCTTCCTTGTCAAGACGATCGATGGCATGCTTCTCAAAAAGTTGCACACACTGTACCATTCACAATACGCAATGACTTAAATGAAGTTAAACCGCGAGACGCACAACAGTCGGAAAACTTTCATGAATTGCAAAAGTAAATATCCTACAAAGCGCTTTATTGCGGTTCACATATCGACCCATTTGATACTGCTGATCTCATATCGTTCAAGGCCAATAACCGCTATGTTGCTTTCTTTGGTGACGTACTTGCAAACGTATTTGATCGATTACACCAATCTGCAATATTCAACATTGACATGAGTTTTGAATGTGAATTAAACAAAAGGGGCGAATATGGTACGACCCATGTGTTGTCAACTTCGATGTGTTGTTAACGTCGATATTCACGCCTCTAAATGCTAAATGTTCTGCCATTGTCGTCTGGTGAGTGACGCCGATACAGTTAATATCCATCATTTCCCATTCCCGTTTCCGAAAGAAAAGCACATGAGTAGTGTTTCGTGCATTTATTGTCAAACATACAAACCAAAGTGGGATTGTAAGGTTCGCAAGGTTCATGAAGCATATTGGTTTTCACCACTTCGTATAATTCTGGATCTATCTCTGAATCAGGAATTTCCGCTGAAATGATTTCATCAATTTGATCTAGTGTAATCACCATCCGCATCCAAAGAAGAATGTGTGCGTGCGGCAAGACGCAACAGAATACATTGAGCATCTAACAGCACCATATATACCATAGGTTGCTTCAAGATAAAGACCGTCAAACATCGCAGCTATTGTTTAAAAAGTCGTGCTGTGATATCGTTACGATCGCTAGCTGACTGACCGCGATCCATAATTCCGCACGTACTATGTCATCGCATTTTGGAAGTACTTCTTGCCTTTATTTGGGCTGCCATACGTTGATGGCAAAAAGAACGCCGACAAATATTAGCGCGACATCTTCGTGGCTTCGTAACAAATTTCAATCAGTAATTGATCACTTCGTCTGAAACACACATAAAGTTTTCACTGAATAATTTTCAATAATTTTTCCTTTGGATAGGCGGAATAAAAAAGCAAGCGACCGCAATTGAACAATTCAAATAATTTACAAATCAAAATATTGAAAAACAAAACAAACAAAAATTGAAAAAAATGTGTATGAAAAATGTTACTTTTTGGAATTGTCCAATTTTCCGACTTCTCCTCATGAAAAGTATAAGGTATTTGTTTCTAAACCTTTCCCGATCCACAACAAACAACCTTTAAAAATTTCATCAACCGTTCTCTTAGTGTTACTAACAAACAAACATTCATTTTTATATACATACATATGTACATATGTATGTATGTATGAATGTATGTAACGTTTGTATGGGGAAAAGAAAAAGGCTGTTTTCGGGGTTTTCCGGAAGTTATTCGAATTTTTCTCGCCGTAAAAGCCATCTTTGAACATTTAAGAAAAAGAATTGGCCAAATTGGTCCAGGAGTTATTGAGTTATGAGCGTACATACATTTTGGCGATTCATTTTTATTTATATATGTATGTAGATATGGATCTTCTTTGTGATGAAATTAGAACGGTATGGCGATCTACACCCTTGGTGCGCTGTCAGAGTCTTATAACGTAAATTTAGAATCGATGTTAAGCAATATAGTAAAAGAGATAACCAACAAAAGACTACCGAAAGTTAGCAAGTTTTTGTAATATCATTGTTTTTTGTTGATAAAATATATTCGTTTCTGATTAGTTGTCGCACTCAAATCGTTGATTCCACATGTTTTTGTTAAAATCTTCGAAACAAAAACGAATTTTAAACAAAATTTTTACTATTAGAGTTTAAGTTTAACATAGGTTTCAATAAAATAAATGAATATACAATAAACATACGGCATTTATTGGAAAATAACATCTTTTATTTCAAAATAGGTGTCGTTTCTAATTAGTTGCCAATAGCTGTATTAATGTACACGTAAAGCATATGCCACACGAGTGAGTGTAAAAAAATGCGCAACTTCCGGTTAGCAGGACACAACAGATGCCGCTTTTACTGTTACCGCCACTTCAGTACAAGTATTTTTAATTCACATAACTGCATAAAATATAAGTGAATAATTGTCCAAACAGTAACACAAGCGTTAAAACAATACAGTCGGAATGTGTAAATACAGTTACATAGGCAACTTTTGACCACATCCGCTCAATGGAAAATAAACAAGTTCACAGTGAATAAAGGCGCAAAAAAGGAAACGCAACAACAAATGCTGTCATATGTGTCAATAGAATGCGTGTCATGGCAGCTTGTGGTGCACAAAAAGCGAAAATATTTTAAGTTATTACAAGCACGGTATTGCACTGTTTTGATTTACATCACAGTTGCCGCTTTTTTTTCAGCGGTTGACCTTCGGAAAACAATGCCAAAAACCTGATGGCATATTCATATCATATATCATATATCGCAATTTATTTATTTAGTCTATCTGTAGAAACATGCCTTTGAGTAAAGCGAAAAGGTACATCGATTAAACCACTACTTGATGGTCATATAGCAGTCTGGTATCCTATTCTTCTACTACAGATCAATACAACAATAAGAATTCTCTTCGATACTCCAATCATCTAGCATATCGAATATTTAAATTTAATGGACAGCAAACACATTACTAAATGAATTTCCTATTTTATAGGAAATTAATCTGACCGTATTTAAAATAAAATTTTATGGGAAATGAGCGAGGATGGAGTCATGTGTAGAAATTCAAGCAAGTGAGAAAAGTTCTCTGCTCGCCATTCACTTGGGAGTGGCCTGAAACGATTCTTTTACATATGGCTCAAGCAGCTCACGACTTCCGGTCTTTGACCGAGTATCCTCTGGGTAGCCTAAGAACATCTGTTTGAAAGCGAGCTAAAGTGAGAAGGCGAAACATTCCCTCCGCAGGGTTTTACGCTGGGTTTGGGGCCCGCCATGTAAAAAACGCACCCAATGAAAAGAAACAACAAGCATCGGTTGAGTGACCCCCCTTTTGATGACGACCATTGCAAACGAATTAAGGAAACACCACCAACAATGTCAGACTGGAAATCCAACGCAGGATAACTCTTGCCAACAGGTGCTACTTCGGAATGAGTAGGCAATTGAGAAGTAAAGTCCTCTCTCGACGAACAAAAACCAAACTCTATAAGTCACTCATTATTCCCTTCCTGCTATATGGTGCAGAGGCTTGGACGATAACAACAACTGATGAGTCGACGAAGCGAGTTTTCGAGAGGAAAGTTCTGCGAAAGATATATGGTCCTTTGCGCCTTGGCCACGGCGAATACCGCATTCGATGGAACGATGAGCTGTACGAGATATACGACGACATCGACATAGTTCAGCGAATTAAAAGACAGCGGCTACGCTGGCTAGGTCATGTTGTCCGAATGGACGAAAAAACTCCAGCTCTGAAAGTGTTCGACATAGTACCCGTGGGGGGAAGCAGAAGAAGAGGAAGACCTCCACTCCGTTGGAAGGACCAGGTGGAGAAGGACCTGGCTACGCTTGGAATATCCAATTGGCGCCACGTAGCGAAAAGAAGAAACGACTGGCGCGCTGTTGTTAACTCGGCTATAATCGCGTAAGCGGTGTCTACGCCAATAAAGAAAAAGAAGAGCGCCGCTCCAGTGCAAATTGGCTATTTTGAAACTTTATATGCATCTAGGTATATACATATATAAATATAATGACCCGGAGTTTGGAAGACAGGTGATCCACTTGGTTCCACCCCACGCCCCCAAACCCATTTAGCTGGAATGAAAAAACGAAAGTTAGAAGGCAAATGGATTTTTTTTTTTGTTTTTTGGTGATAGCTACTCAACTGTTTAACTTTATCGGTGGCTGATGCCTCTAACTAACGTGCTCATGTACGGTCATCTGGTTTATATGATATGATGACAACGTCATAAATTCGATATATGCGTGAATTCATTTATGTGATAAAGTATGGACAACCCTAAAAAAGAAAGAGGTCGATGATCATCTAGAACGAGGCTTGTCTTCAACGATCTCTCGACCGTCTTTGAAGACTTTGTATCACTCGTAGGTTTGTGTTTTTGATAAAACTGAATCCTAAACCTCTTCCAACATTCGCAACGATTCCGCATACGAAATTTGGTTAAAGATACAAAATTTTAGACAAATTCTTTGTTCGAGATTTTTGTCCATTTTAAAAATCGCAACGGCCCGACTTAACCAACTGCTGTAAACAAACTGGTTGACAAATCGCGCTCATATTTGATATTATAATTAAGGTCAGTCCTAGCAACTTAGCAAAATACATTTTTTTGAAATATCATTTTTTCGAGGGATTTAATTACAATCTCATGGTTTGTTTTGTGACAATGTGCGTGGATGTTAACTGTGAAGTTCGATGCTTTTACATTAGAGGCTGGTTAAGCGGCTTTCGAAATAGTAAAAGCCTTTTCTTAAAATATATTGTAGTAATCCGGCAGCTTAAAATGCTACACTCTACAAAGTAAGGTATAAATTTACTTTGTAGAGTATATCCCCGCACCAACTTCGTCGACCATTTTAGAGCCACATGTTTAAATGTTTAAATCTTTACGCGCGGCTAACAGAAGTACCTTTGCGCCAACCATCTTTTTTTCTATATTCACTGTGAAAATAGGATCAATGTAGTCGGTGCTTGCCAAACAGCCATTACCTACCAAAGCTACGCACGAATTTTCTATGTCTGTAGTAGAGGTGGATGTATTTTAAGTCTTTTGCATTTTTTCAGAATTCTAAAATATGTCTGCCATGAGCTACTGGATTGGCTAAATATTTGTCAAGCTCTATGTCGATAGCGTTTTTCTCAACATTTCGTTTTTTACATAACTTAAGTCTAAAAATTCAGCAAACATTCCATTTTCGGAATTATTAGGGCTTATTTTATTAGTTATGTCATCAAAGCTACTATTTTCATGATCTCCAAATAAATTCGGAGAGCATTGCTTTTACCGTAGCTAACATATTTTCTCTTTTTTCCTCTGAGAGGAAATTCATCCCTTTATAAGGAGGGTTCAAGAAAAGCCCAACCAAATGAGCGATTGCCGGAAGAAACCTGACTTCTAATGCGCTTAGGGTCATTGTTTTAAACTCAGTTATTATTTGGGAATCAAGTGTGCCAGTTCTGCAAAGTTTACATAATTTTTCAGACCACAATGCAAATATTTGTATTGTTGGTTCCTTGTCAGAGCTAAGTGCTTCAGAGCAGTCCTTAAAAGGTTTTAAGAAGCACAAAATGTTTTCAAGTAATGAAAAATCTAAATTACTATTTCGCTGTAGCTCATCTTTTTTAAGTAAAAGAGTTTTATTTCCTCTTTTACATCAAATATTCTCAAGAGCATAAAAACTGTAGAGTTCCAGCGTGTTTTAACTTGCTGTTTCAGCGTTTTTGAGAGCTTACTGTTAAGCTGAGAATGTTTAAAATATTTGACTAATGATTTGCAGCAATCTATTAAAGAATTCACTTCCGCAAGAGGATTTTTCTCAATGACGTCATCCATGACAACGTTCAGATTGTGACAAGCACAAGATAGGCGCTTGAAGCTTTTAAATGCCGCAACGACATTTGCACCATTGTCCGGAACGAACACAGCTCGATCGATAGTTTCTCGTGTGTTGAAATCCTGCAAAAAGTCCTGAACATTTTTGAGAATATTTAAAAATATTTTAAAATATATTAAACATTAATAAATAAATATGTAAATATGTATATATGAACATGTACAGTATATGTAATCGTACACACAAATATATTATAAAAATTGATTTATGTTAGTACCTAAAAGAGCGCCGTTCAGTTGGAAGCTATCATCCACAGAGTGAGCAGTCAGCGATATAAAATTTTGCTGCGTGTAGTCGTCACTCCACATGTCGGTCGTGTATGCCAGTTGTTGGTCTTGCAAACTTATGATAAGTTGAGTCTTCAACGTTTCGTACTCTTTCTCCATGATGATAGTGCTTAACACTTTACGGGATATAACCAAATCATCAAAAGACTGACTTCCAAATTCTGCTCCCATGTTGAGAAGCGCTTGGCTATATTCACGGAAGCCGCTACCTACCAATTCACAAAAAAAAGTCAATCAATGAATGCAATGGGAATAGAACTTACCTTCGGTAATATTGAAAGGGTGCAAGTCTTAGGCTAGCTGCTTTCGAGCAAACGAATCCCGAAATCGCGTCGAAACAACTTGTTTGGCAAACATGTCCAATTTGGGCTGTGACTTAAGTGCGTCTTGTTGAGAAATGCACTTATGGCGACTGAGGGTGCCCGTGCCTTGTTTTGAATAATACACCAGCACATGCTTACAGCTCCGGCAGCACACAAAATCGACATTATTGCCGTTATAATTAACGCAATCGAACAGCTTCCACACGTCACTCCTGCCCTTTTCATTTTTAATTAGCTTTACACATTCACTTTTTTATTCACAGCGTCCTGAATGGTTTGTCGCGACATATTTTATATTTCAAAGTTTTATCAATTTCACAATAGGACGCCAATTTTGAATTAGTGGTGTGCAAACAAGTAAAATATTGTATAAGCAAATCGATAGTAGTATCGATAAGCAATTAAAATGCGATGAATGGCGGTTCTAGTTCGAGAATACAAAAAAATAGCGCGATAAAATCAAAATTGTTTTCAGGCCTATTTCGAGTTTTTACGGGCCGGGCCTTTTTGCTAAGGCCCGGGCCCGCACGAGGCCTGCACAAATCTTAATTTTAGGGCCCGGGCCCGCTCCGGTCCTGTGTAAGCCCGCGGGCCACGAAAAAAAGCCCGGCCCGTGCCCACCTCTAGTCTGTCGGTTCCAGATTTAGAACTAATTCCAAAGCCGACGTTTCAGTAGTTATTAGAGGTTATTAGAGCTCCCGTTGTGCACAGCGCAGCGGGTCTCTGAACCTTTGCCGGTAAGCAGACTTCTAAGCCGAGCATCTGCCTGTGGTGCCTATATGAATATACCCACATAAAGCATTACTAATCTTTCTCGCTCTTTCATCTACGTTGCGCTTTCACTGCAGTTTTCTGTCCACGAATTCCCTAATGTATAAGGAGCTATCATTAAGAAAGAGTTGTGTCTTTTTTATCGAAGAGAGTCTCCAACTTCACTGGGTCAAGCAATCATAAAACTGTCTGAGAGGTTTTCTCATTACTTCCACTTATCATTCTAATGTCATATTGCATAATCACACTTCGCACAACGCGAGATACATTCTACTGAAAAAAAAAATGGATTTCGTTTTAGTAGAGAAATGTGCTATTCTGTAAGGTTTTAAGGTGCCAACGACACTGTGTGTTAAAAACTTAAACACAAGTCATAAAGAACATCAATTCTCTAATTATACCCTGAACAGGGTATATTAAGTTTGCCACGAAGTTTGTAACACCCAGAAGGAAGCGTCGGAGACCCTACAAAGTATATACATATATAAATGATCAGTATGTTGAGCTGAGTCGATTTAGCCATGTCCGTCTGTCTGTCGTGCGTATGTATATATGTATACGAACTAGTCCCTCAGTTTTTAAGATATCGTTTTGAAATTTTGTAAATGTCATTTTTTCTTCAAGGAGCTGCTCATTTGTCGGAACTGCCGATATCGGACCACTATTACATATAGCTGCCATACAAACTGAACGATCGGAATCAAGTTCTTGTATGGAAAACTTTTAAATTTGGCAATGTGTCTTCACAAAAGTTGGCACAAGTTATTTTCTAAGATAATAATGTAATATACGAAGAAAATGTTCAGAGCATATAGCTGCTATACAAACTGAACGATCGGAATCTAGTGTGGTATGGAAAACTTTTGCATTTGACAAGATATATTCACGAAATTTGGTATATAATATTTTCAGAGGCAACAATGTAATCTCAGAAGAAATTGTTCAGTTCGGCTCACTATAGCATATAGCCGTCATACAAACCGAACGATCGGAATCAAGACTTGTATGGAAAACTTTCGCATTTGACGTGGTAGCTTCACGAAATTTAACACGGATTACTGCTTAAGATAATAATATAATTTCCGAAAAAAATGTTCAGATCGGATTACTATAGTATATAGCTTCCATGTATTAGCTTCGGTGCAGCCGAAGTTAAGGTTTCTTCTTGTTTTACCATATTTTCCCCATTTTGCCAGTTCTACCAAATACAAAAAAAATACCAGAGGGATATTGTCTACCTTATTTCCTGCCAAACTAGAGAGTTGAAAATTGGGTGATAGTTGTGTCCACAGCGTCAAAAGTTTATGCATCTCACATATGTAACCAAGAAATATTTTCCATTCTGAGCTTAGCCATAGTACAATGCAAAACACACTATTATTCCATACTTATATATAAGTAACGGTTATTTAAATAATTTTATAATATTTTCACATAAACACAGATTAGCATTATTTCGTTTATCCAACTTTAAGCAAACACAAAATTATAGCCAACTATAGTAACAAACAGCACTGGATCCACACGATAAGCACTAACTAAATTAGGCGCACACACACACGCATGCAGATATAGCATTTATACGAGGGCTGCTATATATATTTCTGGCCTAATAATGAAAATAGGAATATTTATCAACGAAAATGGTTTTATTATTTTTCAAAATATTCTCCATCAAGATTTATACACTTTTGTATGCGCTCAAGCCAATTTACGAAGCACTTTCTCCACTCCGATTGAGACACCTCCAAAACATTGTTTTTGAATGCTTCAACAGCATCTCCTGGCGACGAAAATCGTTGACCACGCATTATTTTCTTGATGTGTGGGAATAAATTGGGTGCCAAGTCAGGGCTGTACTACGATTGACCCATCAATTCGACGTTTTGGCCGGTCAAAAAGGCGCTGGTTTGAGCCGATGTGTGAGAGCTCGCATTGTCTTTCCAATGGAAATGTCAGATTGCACCTGGCAACACTTAGTGTTGCCTAGGCCAGAAATATATATAGCAGCCTCCGTATATGGTAAGTGTCATAAAGTTGGAGCTACTCACAAACAGCAACATAAAAATTTCAGCAAATGTGAGCAATAATGCAACAAACAGCACAACAAACAGCACAACAGACGACCAACTACACTGGAGTCTGATGATAAACAAAGTGCGCAGTCCAAAGGACAATGAAAAGTGTATATGTATGTATAACTGTAAAACTGCAAATATACATATGTGAAGCGAGTGGGGAATAATGCGGTTTGTGCGATTAGAGGTAGTAACTGATTTAGAAGAGTAGATGAGTAGCTGAGTGTGTTTGAGTGACATAAGTATATGTATACAGCATAACATGGGCGAGCTAGTTTTGTGGAAAATCATAGTCCTCTGTCAGTGGCACAGAAGCGCATTAGAATCATTAATCTAACGGCATGTCTACGTCCACACAGAAAAATGAATATCCAACTGTATATATGTACATAGATATACATATGTGTGTATAGGCAATTAGATGCTATATAGGGGTGTGCGTGTGTGTAGGTAATGGACCACATGCTGACAAGAACAATGACATATTTTTGTCAAAGTCTTTATTTCTAACTGAAAAAAGGAGGCCTGCAAAAGCATACAGTCACATCTCATAAAATAAATGTTTTAATAATGATAGCCAACTGCTGCTACGTCGAGTTCTGCTCCCAGAGCGCTTGTGTCAGACTTGCCACCTGCCAAGGTGGCCAGACCGAGCTGTCGGAAATCATATGACCGAGTGTATGTATACATATATACGTAAATACGTACTCACACATACAGACACAGGCATACACACACGCACTTTCATAAACATGAGAAATAAAATTAATGATGTATGGCCGGCAGATCAACAGTGTCATTGCCTTGGCCATCGCTTACCTTCATGACAGACAGAGAAATTAAATACAACCAACAACAGCAAAGGCGACAAAAGCAACATGCTTTTGTTGCAACTCCTTACAGCAATGAGCAATAAGTGCGCAACAATGCAATAATTGGCCAAATATTTTCGAAATCTCCTCATTGACCGAAACCAAATGATGGCATTCAAATTGTCGGCTATTTAGTTTGCGAGTTCTGCAATTTATAAATTATTTAGCTCGAATTTTATGAGGTTTGTGGCTTGCATTTGTGTTCAAGTGGTTGCTTGTCAGTGGCAATTTAGTTTGCAGAATAATTGATGGCCTCAGGGCACTTAAACTGCAATAAGTTGCTTAAAAAATGTGTTTTTAGTTATTTCTAATTTGTTGTGGTATAGTTTGGAAGATGCTGATAACAATGGCAGTAATTGGAATGTGCAAACAACTTATGCAAAATTAAAACAACCAAATAAAATAGTTGTTAACTTTACAGACAATAAAATCATGGAAATAATTTAATTACCACGCACTCGCTTTCTTCACGAGGAGGAAAATAGTTGCGTTCAGACAAAAAAAACTTAGGGATATAAACAAATTGAAAGAGCAGAGAGTGAGAGCATTTAAATTAGAGCGAAAAGAAAACGTAACTATACCTCGAATTTTTGTAATCTTCTATATAAAAAAAAGAAAGTAGGCCTTCTATTTCTTATAACATACATATACATACATACAAGGTGCTTTCCAAAGTAAAGAGGACTTTTTGAATCTAGCGGCTCCTGGTAGCACCATCTATATCTGCTAAATATCTTTATCGATTGTCCGGTAGAATTTCAGGACATTTCAATGATTGGAAGTGAAGTTATTGCGTTTTAAGTGTCAGTATGTTTGTGTTTCGATGCGAAAATGCGCTTCGAACAAAGAGCCAACATTAAATTTTATTTAAAAATTTGTAAAACTATTACCAAAACGTTTCAATTGATGAAACAAGTTTATGGCGATGATTGCCTATCCCATAGCAGAGTGCACGTGTGGTCGTGAGGACATAAATGACGAAAAACATGGTGGCCAATCAAAATCCGTGATCACCGGATTCATAAAAAATGAGCCGAAATCATCATTGAAATTCATGGAAATGGAATTGAACAACTCCAAAACATCGATTCATCATGATGACCAAAAATTGCTTAGAATCCAACACTCGAAGGACATCATTGTGACCGATTATTTGACCAAAAATCGCATTTTAACTATCAACCACTCCCCGTATCCCTTTCAGACCTAGCTTAATCAATTGTGAGATCTGCTGTTTTTTGCCTTCAATGACGTTCAAATATTATTTTATAGCTTTGTTATCGATATGTAATGATTGTGCGTTCTCTTGTGGTCTCACTCTAAACAAAAGAAAACTAAAAAACTGTACAAAAGAAACAAAAGTGTCAGCTGTTTGAGAACGCCATCCGATAAGTGTAAGCATGCGGCCATTATAGTGAGTATTTTATTTATTTGAATTTTTGTTGATAAATAGTAAGTGTGTTCGATCTTGTCACAATATAATGTTGAATTGTTTCAACATTTTCAGGCAAATTTAGGTAAGTTAGTAAAGTTGGATATATCACAATTGTGCTATATAGGTACAGCATGTTTTTTTGATGTAAAGTCACGTTTGTGCTATTTTACATTTTTTTGCAGGAAAATACTTTTGATTTGCAATGACGATAACGACGTTCAAGCTTTGCATTAGACCTCCTTAGACGTATCTCTGATGTATTCCAGTGACGATAATGATATTGATGATGAAACCTGGGTACCATTCCAACATTTTCCCCACACAATCTCCAGCAAGTGATGAAGGATGATAATGAGAATGCAACTGCATCTTTGACTCGTGACTCAAAGCAACTCTCAGGACGAGATTCAAGTGTAGCGCAGCTCCGCAAAACATCACGGCCAATCATTATTTCTAACATTTTGTTAAATGCAACACACAGCCACTCACCTATCAGAAATGTTTCACTAAATACGACTCCAGTCATGCACTTCCACAAGTAATAAGGAAAGGAAAAGACGCCAACTATGGAAAAGTGCTCGATTTGATTGCAAACGATTCACCCATTGCATCTGATTGTCAAAACATAAAATTAGTGAAAAACGCCATTGAGTACTTCTCAAGAATTACTTCTGTGAATCGCATTACGACGATGCTGTAAAATGTACAAAATGTACGCTATGAGTACACGTGGCAGGAAGTCCAATCATCAACAAGCCGATTTTTAAACGATTTTATGGATGCGCAACGATAATGGGGTGTCCCTGGATTTCGAAAATAAGAATCGTACTGGTCACATGAATGCCAAATTCCTGCAATTTACAACTAAATGTCTACGTGACAAATTTTTGCAAATGCGATCGGACATCTCACTTTGGTAGATGTTTCTGTGCCAGACCCATGTAACAAATTATGGCGTAAAAATAAACCTGTGATCGATTTAGTAAGAAACTGTTGCATTAATTTAGCAACTGAAATAACATTGTGCATTCAATGGATGAACATGTTATTCCATTTACTGAAGTATGTCTCTGCGCAGGCAAACTAAGACCTACTGGAATCTAAAATTTGGTATGGTGTAACTGCAAGTGGCACTGATAGTGGACTCTTGAAAGTTTTTCAAGGCGCTGGCACTTTTCAAGATTGTGGCTTTAGGCATGGCCCGTCTATCATAATGGAGGTTAACAAAACATCTTCCAAAAGCAGCCATATATATTTTGATTGCTTTTTTCAGAACAATAATTCCCTCATTCAGTCATGTTGCACCAAATCGGTTTCCATGGAACAGGAAACTATAATGGCAAATCGATTGGACAAAAATTTGAAATTTTCCCAGGACAAGGAAATGAATAGGGTGATATTATCCAGTTCACGAACGGTGGACAATGTAGCCAAGTTGTCAAACGGAAAGATAGCAAAGGTGTCGTAGTCGTTTCCAGCCAGTGCGGCAAAGACCCTATCGGCGAGCATTGCAGATAGGTGGAACACAAAAACATGAAACGCCGTTGCCCTGTGCAAATCTAAAAAGTTATAGGAAATTATAATGAATTTATAGGGGTGCTCGATATAGGGCTGGACTCAGATGTTTGAATACTACAGGATAAAAAATGAAAACCAGTGAAATGGACTGTAAAAGTATTTTTTCATTTTCTTTGATCTGGTTGTATTCAACTGATGGATGAGTCTAAAAGAGATGCCAAATTAGCCGGCCTGCATAAGTCCAAAGTTAAGCCTTTTAACGTTCAAAATGGAACTGGGAACAGTACTGGCGGGATATTATTTCAAGCTCCTGACTATGTTGAACCATCTAAAGTCGATGAAATATGTATGGAACGAAGTATCGACCACATGACGCACCTTAACGACGTAAGATTTGGTCGCTTGCTACGATCATTGGCCCTCATCGCAGATAAGGCACCTAGAGTTTGGCCGCAATAATCGCGGTGAAGTTTGATGAAGAGGATCGATGGCAAAATGCCACGTCAGCCTTTTATTCAGCAAAAAACAAGGATTTGTTTTGAACGGTACCCACACAAAAGACTAAATATGTTCCTTATTAATTGGGCTATTTTATAACTCAGGCAATGAAGTACCAAACATTTTTTTTTCTATTAGTGCACTGAATTTCTCGGTGATGACTTTTTGTTATTTTTTTTTTTCAATAAAAGAGAAAACGAAATATTATTTTTGTGTCTTATTTATTGAGCAATTTTTCAGCCCTAAGCGTCTTAGGTATCACAATTGTGCGATGTCCTTTTTCCAAAAACTCATTACAGTTCATGTTCATCATGTAATATGAGGATCAAAAAATGCAAAAACTCTTCTTTCAGATAGGTGGATTTGTGAATTAGAAGCTGAATCAAAAGCATAGG
>NW_024390739.1:0-607 GCF_016617805.1 Bactrocera tryoni
TATCGGGTGATTTTTAAGAGCTTGATAACTTTTTTAAAAAAACGCATAAAATTTGCAAAATCTCATCGGTTCTTTATTTGAAACGTTAGATTGGTTCAATGACATTTACTTTTTGAAGATAATTTTTCATTTAAATGTTGACCGCGGCTGCGTCTTAGGTGGTCCATTCGGAAAGTCCACTTTGGGCAACTTTTTCGAGCATTTCGGCCGGAATAGCCCGAATTTCTTCGGAAATGTTGTCTTCCAAAGCTGGAATAGTTGCTGGCTTATTTCTGTAGACTTTAGACTTGACATAGCCCCACAAAGAATAGTCTGGTAAGTGCGTTAAATCGCATGATCTTGGTGGCCAACTTACGGGTCCATTTCTTGAGATGAATTGTTCTCCGAAGTTTTCCCTCAAAATGGCCATAGAATCGCGAGCCTGTGTGGCATGTAGCGCCATCTTGTTGAAACTCACATGTCAACCAAGTTCAGTTCTTCCATTTTTGGCAACAAAAGTTTGTTAGCACGAACGATAGCGATCGCCATTCACCGTAACGTTGCGTCCAACAGCATCTTTGAAAAAAATACGGTCCAATGATTCCACCAGCGTACAAACCACACCAAA
>NW_024390740.1:0-1064 GCF_016617805.1 Bactrocera tryoni
GGAACTTTGTGTGTAATTATTTACTTGATATAAAAACTTTTCATAGAGTTTGATTATTTTCGAAAGTTTAAATTACGGTACTTTAATTTTTTATTAATCCCGTTTGAATCGATTAACGACAATACCTTCGTCTGCTGAGGTGGTCGTTAGTTACTAGGCGCTAACGAATTTTCTCCGAAAGAAAAGTTAGCACAAAATGGTTGCTCTTCTTCAAATAAGTAGGAATAAACATGGAAGGATAATGGAGTTATGTGTAGAAATTCACGCAAGTCAGGAAAGTTCTTTGAGCGCCATTCATTTGAGAGTGGCCAAGAACGATTATTTTATTCAAGCAGTTCATGATTTTCGGTCTTTGAGACCAGGTATCCTCTGGGGAAGCAGTTTGTAAAAACACTAAGTAAAAACGGCCACAAAGACCGTATAAGCGGTGTCTACGCCAATAAAAAAGAAGAAGATACATGGAATCTGAAGTAGAAAGAAAATCAATATGAAAATATTTTACATATATCCCTATTCTCGATACTTTGATCTCCCCACCTTAATACCCCACTACTAGAAATGTATTTCTACTTAACTTGACAGCCAAAATGGAAATCTTGGAGTGAAGTGAAGCAGAGCAAGGAAGCTTCAGATGTGTAAGAACACTGCATTTTATACAATTACAAGAGGGTTCTTAACGTCTTCTGTCGAACACCTACATAACAATACGCTGATCAGACTTCGGACGTAATTAACTTACGACTCGCACTGATTGCCATTCACCGGGGATTCATTCACATATTCACCGACTCCTCCCTGTGAATGACGTAGTTGCAGAGCTCGAGTTGATTCGAGAATCTACTGGAGCTTGTTCTGGAATATTGTAGCAGATTAGATTAATATCTATCGAGAATTGACTTCGACATACCAAATATATGGCCTACTTGCGCCACCACTTTGCAGGGCCAATGAAACCCACTCATCTAACATCCCCTTCTACCTATGGCCTGACCCCGTCGAAAGCACGTTTCCTGAGAGTACCATCAGACGACTGTTTTGCTAGCACTCTTATTAGATTTCTTATG
>NW_024390741.1:0-2252 GCF_016617805.1 Bactrocera tryoni
TGAAGTTACCCAAAGTTCAATCAACTTTAGCTAGTATAACCTCTGATCAGATTTGAGCTGGACTAAGAAAAAACTATATTTTCTGATATGTTAATACAAATCTTTATCATGGCCTTCAAAATAGGCTACTTTAGATCCAATACAAGCGTCAGCATGCTTAATTAAAGTTTCTTTGTACTTGTTTTATAGCCATTGGCTAAGATGGCACTGATTCAATGCCTTCAGCAAATTTCGGTTCTTTCGGTTTTGGCTCATTTTCGGAACGTCATTCGCTAGATTGCTGAACAGTGTCGATGTCGTATTATTAAACCGACGACTCGACATCAATAATAATATTGTTGATGAATGTAGAGTTCTCAGCTGCATTGTCCAGCCTCCATTTTGGTACCTCTCTGCAGGTTTTTTGATCCAAGTCAAGCATTGAAACGCTTCCTGCCCAAAACATTAACCAAAATGTGTTGACTCGATTCAGGAATTGCTGAGGTTCCCTATTGTCGTTTTTATATTGACATGAAGATTTTTAGCACTGTTTCTTTAACTTTTATGCTGTCATTGTGATAAACAGAGATGGAAGGACTACTAGGACAAAGTTTCGATGACCTTCTGAACTTCACTGAATGCTTTGTGCCATCAAAGACTTGTGTTTCTCATAAAGTGGACTTCCCAAAATAATTCTACAATATTTTCAACGATTCCGTAGGAATAATTCCATTGCTAAGTCAAACGCGTTTTCTGCTTAGACGTTCTTTTTTGGAATGCAAGAAAAATTTATTGTTTTCTTATAGCTGGCTTAAGGCTGTTTAAAAGTCAAGACATACCAATATTGAAATAGACTGCTATCGCAATTTACAAATCTAATTTTAGGGCACAATCTGAATATTTTCCAACATTTATACAATTTCGGTTTCAGTCACTTCCGTTGTCATTTCTTAAATCTTATTTCTATGTGGCTACTCAGCTCAGAGTATAGGATGTGTTTATAAGATACACAAGTATAGAATACCTTAGAAACGTAGCTGTCAAACAAGCTGTCAATGTAAAGATAAGTATTTGACAGCAAACTGCAGTATGCTAAGCTTTGAAGCTTCTACTAAGCTTTTTTTCTTTGCAGTAAACTAGCAGTTCCACAAGATCTGCGAACTAAAAAAATCAATTTATTGAAATTTCAATTAATTTTATGTCAAACTTAACTGAGTATAAGAAAATCCCACAAAACAGGTTATTGCGAATTAAGCTGTATGAAGTCCTAGAAAGGGTTGTACTCGCATGAAACATAAACTTAACATGAAGAATAATATTACATTTCTGAGCGCAGTAAGCGTGAATTGCTTGCAATTTATAAAAAAGTTGTATTGTTTCACAGAATTTATTGAACAGCGTACTCCCATATGGTCGAGAATTATTAAATTTCTACGCAAAAAATTGGGTGATATGTTTAGAGGCGGGGTCTTCCATCACGAACTTTCCTCTGAGCTGAGTATCTGATAGAGAAGGCATTACCAGACTAACGAGTGCATATAAAATGAAAGATTTTCTGTAGCGTGCTTCGATATCGAGATTTGTTAGGGTAAGATCCGTCTCGGATCGTAAGAAATCGATATGTTTTGCTTAATGTATATTTTAGGTTTAAAAAAATGTAATTCAGTTGCAAAATAGTGAAAAATTGTAATCTCTATACAAGTTTCGAAATTATTCAGAATGGATTTTTATCGGAAATTAATTTTTCAAATCGTAACACGAAAGTAACCGGAAAGTACTACCATATATACATAGTAATCAGCGGTATGAGTTGAGTCAATTTATGTAGTTAGGCTACTCTGTCCGTCTGTATATACTTTACTTACTTATACTTTTCCTTCGGTTTCCAGTTTTGTTAATCGGTTTGTATTTTTGTTAACTTCACTTTTTTCTCAAGAGCCTGCATATTAACAAAAAAATTGTGAAATTTTCGGAAAAATATATTTTAAATTCAGTCATTGCGACGTCATTTCCGATAACGCATCAGAAAAAAGATGCGACCGCGTTGGCAGGATTACTTAAAGGATCATCTAAAGTAAAAAATACGTGTTTTAGTTAAAACCTTAACATAGATCTTGGATTTAGGAAAATAAACTGAAAATTGGATTTTTGGCAGACTTTTTTACAAAAATATTAAAAATTTCGCAACATTTTCTTCTTCTTTCTAATCAAAAGAAAAATGCGGCGTCCAAGTCTTTAAAAATTGTATCAAAAGAGTTGTTTAAAATTTCATG
>NW_024390742.1:0-3755 GCF_016617805.1 Bactrocera tryoni
CATTACCTAAATGTATATCATATATATGCATATATGTATGTATTATAAGCCGCAGCGCTGCCGTGAAATTTGAAAAAATTTATTTTAATTTTTAATAACATCGAATATGCCACAGGCTGCATAGTAGGGTGCTTCAAAAAAATGTTTGAAATTTTTTTTTCAACTCTTACCCCCTCAAATGTTAGTGATTGACAAACAAAAAATTTTCCCTCAAGCCAGGCGCTGTAGCTTAACTCTAAGGGGTCGCTATTTTTTTTTAGGTTCCCATACATTTTACATAGGAATTTTCGTTTTTTCATTCAAACTAAAATTTCACCAACTAATTTTCGTTTCTCAAAAATAACCATCACATATTCAGAAAGTTCACTTTTCAAAATTTAAAAATTTCTGCGACAAAGTTTGATTATCTCAATTAGACGATTAAATATATTGATTTGAAGTTTGGAATATTTTCAATGAAAATTAATAAAGTTTCTGAGAATAATAATTTTGTCGTGGGAATATTTATAGTTTGAAAAGCCAACTTAATGAATACATATGTGAAAGATATTTCTGAGAAATAAAATTGAGGTTGGCATTGTGAGCGTTAATGTAGGATTGACGTCCCAAGCAGAGGCACCATTTGGTGGTATCAAAGAATCCGGTATCGGACGATGGGGAGGACATTATGGCATCGATGAATTTACTGAGATAAACTATATCTGTTTGGGTGGATTGAAGTACGATTGAGTGAAGAGGTTGGTGAAATATGCAGGTTGAAAACGAAGAGAGAAATTAAAACATAAATAATATGTAATAAACAAATAAAAATAAAATGTTGACATTAAAATTGAAAATTTGAAACTTTATAAAAAGGGACATTTAAAATAAAAGCTTAAATAAAACAAAAACAAACAAAAAAGGGCTAAGTTCGGGTGCAGTTAGGCATATAAATTTGTGTACATCAATTCTTTTTAAGAAGGGGCAATTCTTTTAGGGCAAATATGCTATTTGTGGTAGACCTGTTTTACAACAAAATCCTCAACTTCTTATGCATATTTATAGACTCGAAGAACCTAAGAATACCTTACAAAATTTTTAGTACGACATGGTAGACTCCGACACAATAAATAAAGGAACGAACTACCACTAATAAACAGCTAGTTTCAAAACAACGCCTTAAAAAACGTTGAAATGAATGTAAACTAAGTAAAATATTTAGAAACGAGTATTAATGCGGACGCGTTAAAGGGGCCTTATGGAGTTTCCGATGAAGACATCAGATAAAAGTATAATTTATCAAATTGCTTGAGCTTTTGTGGATCTACAACGATGAGAATCTACTATAATACCGATACTAGTAAAATCATATTCACTTTTATCAATTAAAGGTTTAATTATGGTTAAAAAAAGTGGTCCATACTAAGGCCAACAACTATAAAAAAAACTCACCAAATGCCTACAGATCATTTGTCAGAGGTGTGCATATATAAGAGTCAAATACCTTTTGTGATTATAACCTGACTTTTGGTTTACACACTTCAAATCTAACTAAAATGGGGGTGTAAATATAAAATTCTAACCTCGACATATTTGTTTAATCATATGTGTATCTATTACAATTAAAATATATTTATTAATTTGATGCCGCGCAATTACTACTTAGCAGTGTGTATTTCAAAAAGGTACAATACTTAAGTGTTAAAAACAACAAAGAACAAATGAAAAATTTCATATACATACATAAATATATATGATTTATTTTTCAACTCCAAAGCAATTTGCTTCCTAGTCACGACAGCATAAGTTTTCCACACTACCGCCAATGAACGGAAGCAAACTGCTCGCGCTGTGCCTGCCCCGCTGCACACAACTGCTGTGTATACTTGTGCGCCTAGCGGTTTGCCATGCAAGCAACATTCGTACCTTTAGTGTCTGTTGTGATAGGCGTGAGCAGGCCCCCGCCACATCCGACATTATATCGCCACGAATAGCGTCAGCATTAAACTCAGACCTAATGTGATCAATATCAGTTTGCCATATGGCAACTCGTTTAGCTTTTGACGCAGGCAAATTTCCGGTGACTCGTCGCGCAACACTAAATCTTTGTAAGCGTGTGCGCGATGCAGCAGAGTTACCCCAAATTACACTCAATGTGCCGCGTTAGTTGAGCCAATGTTGAGATGTGCGTCAATGCAGCAATGACGATGCCAAACTACCTTCGGGATTGCGAGGCAAATCATTTTCCATATTCAACCATAGATCGCGTTGTGCCGCTACTTTCAGTTCCCAAATGCACTTTTCGCGACGATAATGATACTCAGACAAACGCCAATTCAACATCAGTCGAGTGCCCCCAATGTTATGGGACCACATAGCGGACCGTGAGCAAACTCAAAAGACGCCTCGAATAGTGGATTGAAAATGTAGTCACCGTTATATTTGAGTATCGGCGACTCAATGAAAATAAAACAATAGTTAGTGTTAAGAAAAATAGAACAAAATGTTTTTCTAAGGTCTAAATATGTGGCGGATGACATTACTTTGAAGTCACATTTCATGTAGCGATATGTTAATTAAAATACATATATTACAACTTCGTATTGAAATATCCTATCGTGCCGACTAAACTTAAAAGCAAGCAAGGAAGACAGACGGCAATCCAAAAACCAGAAATTAAGCCGCCATTAGTAAATGGTACACAGGCTAACAATAGGCGATACAGCATAATTTTGTATAGGAAGCTTTCATGAAAACTTAGACTCTAGTAAAGAAAGCAGCTACTCCACTTTATATCTATAAAAGGATGGTTGGGCCCAATTGGGTACTAACCACTCGGGTAACATATTGCCTCTTCACACTAAACAAAATTATACTTTACGCTATACTGGTTTGGTGGGCAATAATCAAAAAGAAATACGAGGTAAGACGTTTGGAAAGCATCAAAGAGAAGCTAGTATACAATGGAGTCATCTATGCCAAACCAGGCGGGCTTTCTTTCTACCTAATACCACGAGTTTTCGAAATTTTTATAGAAATGAACTTAAATTGTAGAAAAGAGTTGAAAAGGGGTGAGGTGAACAGAGACACAGGATACGCATCTATACGGATGGGTCGAAACTATATAAGCGACTGGGAGGTGCAGAATTTTTTGCAAAATAAGATACTAGAATCGCCTTTCTACTGCACTGCAGTGTCTTCCAAGTTGAGATCACAGAAAGTAATAAAAAAAAGCCTTCTTGTTCTGACAAGGATTGTGTGTTAATTTAAACATTTTTCTCCAAAAGAGACATGTTTGGCGTCGTGCGTTTGTTGCTGCACTACCTCTAATACAATAATAACGAAATGCAGCAACTGCATCTATCTACCTTAAGTTATGTTCAACGTGTCCATTTCTACTTGCTATGACATCGCCTAGTTACTACGCTTAAAAGCCTAGAAATGTACAATCATTCCGAAATATGTATATGGCAGAGTATGAAATCTGGTAACCGCCCGCAGAATATCCACTTCGTTAACACAGCAACGAATTGGATAACATTGCAAAAGGCAGTTAGCATGACCGAGCGTTAAAGTGTTGATGATGTGGTAACGTTGCGCAAGGAGGCTTGAGTATACGAATTTTTAAAAAATGAAATTGCATAAACTGTGACACAAGCATCAGCCCAAATTTATATATTATATATGCAACTGTATAAATGCGAGGCGGCAGTTATGTGCTAGATATAAGGCTCAAAGCCGCTTCTTCTGTCCTCAACAGTATAGCACAGAGTTGG
>NW_024390743.1:0-2883 GCF_016617805.1 Bactrocera tryoni
ATTTTTTGATACATACACATTTTAAGCAATCGATATCAAGTTGCGTAAAAATATGAACTTTACATATTTTATGCTAATCAGGCCGTTTTATGTTATTGGAGTTTTCATAGAGTTGTCCTATAGCAATAGCGCAATGTATTTGGAGCAATTTCACAATCTTATATTAAGGTGTGGAGTCGATTTTTTTCTACATACATATACACTAAGGAATCGACATCAAGTTGCGTAAAAATATGAACTTTACATATTTCTGTTAATTAGCCGTTTTGATGTTGTTGGAGTTTTCATAGAGTTGTCGTATAGCCATAACGACAGTGCATTTGGAAAAACTTCACAATCTTATATTAAAGTGTATAATCTATTTTTTAGTACATACACATTAAGCAATCGATATCAAGTTGCGTAAAAATATGAACTTTACATATTTATGCTAATTAGCCTTTTTGAAGTTATTGGAGTTGTCATATAGTTGTCGTATAGCCATAACGACAGTGTATTTGGAACAATTTCACAATCTTATATTAAAGTGTATAATCTATTTTTTAGTACATACACATTAAGCAATCGATATCAAGTTGCGTAAAAATATGAACTTTACATTTTTATGCTAACTCGCCGTTTTGATGTTATTGGAGTTGTCATAGAGTTGTCGTATAGCCATAGCGACAGTGTATTTGGAGCAATTTCACAATCTTATATTAAGGTGTAGAATCGATTTTTTGATACATACATATTATGCAATCGATATCAAGATGCGTAAAAATATGAACTTTACATATTTATGCTAACTAGCCGTTTTGATGTTATTGGAGTTGTCATAGAGTTGTCCTATAGCAATAGCGACAGTGTATTTGGAGCAATTTCACAATCTTATATTAAGGTGTAGAATCGATTTTTTGATACATACATATTATGCAATCGATATCAAGATGCGTAAAAATATGAACTTTACATATTTATGCAAATTAGCCGTTTTGATGTTATTGGAGTTGTCATAGAGTTGTTCTATAGCCATAGCGACAGTGTATTTGGAGCAATTTCACAATCTTATATTAAGGTGTACAATTGATTTTTTAGTACATACAAATTAAGCAATCGATATCAATTTGCGTAAAAATGTGAACTTCACATATTTATGCTAACTAGCCGTTTTGATGTTATTGGAGTTTTCATAGAGTTGTCGTATAGCCATAGCGACAGTGTATTTGGAGCAATTTCACAATCTTATATTAAGGTGTAGAATCGATTTTTTGATACATACACATTAAGCAATCGATATCAAGTTGCGTAAAAATATGAACTTTACATATTTATGCTAACTCGCTGTTTTGATGTTATTGGAGTTGTCATAGAGTTGTCGTATAGCCATAGCGACAGTGTATTTGGAGCAATTTCACAATCTTATATTAAGGTGTGGAGTCGATTTTTTAGTACATGCATACACATTAAGGAATCGACATCAAGTTGCGTAAAAATATGAACTTTACATATTTATGCTAATCAGCCGTTTTGATGTTATTGGAGTTGTCATAGAGTTGTCGTATAGCCATAACGACAGTGTCTTTAGAGCAATTTCACAATCTTAAGTTAAGGTGTAGAATCGATTTTTTGATACATACACATTAAGCAATCGATATCAAGTTGCGTAAAAATATGAACTTTACATTGTTATACTAATTAGCCGTTTTATGTTATTGGAGTTGTCATAGAGTTGTCCTATAGCAATAGCGACAATGTATTTGGAGCAATTTCACAATCTTATATTAAGGTGTGGAGTCGATTTTTTAGTACATACATATACATTAAGGAATCGACATCAAGTTGCGTAAAAATATGAACTTTACATATTTCTTTTAATCAGCCGTTTTGATGTTGTTGGAGTTGTCATAGAGTTGTCGTATAGCCATAACGACAGTGCATTTGCAAAAACTTTACAATCTTATATTAAAGTGTATAATCTATTTTTTTAGTACATATACATTAAGGAATCGACATCAAGTTGCGTAAAAATATGAACTTTACATATTTATGCTAATTAGCCGTTTTGATGTTATTGGAGTTGTCATAGAGTTGTCGTATAGCCATAACAACAGTGTATTTGGAACAATCTAACAATCTTATATTAAGGTGTTGAATCGATTTTTTAGTACATATACATTAAGGAATCGACATCAAGTTGCGTAAAAATATGAACTTTACATATTTCTGTTAATTAGCCGTTTTGATGTTGTTGGAGTTTTCATAGAGTTGTCGTATAGCCATAACGACAGTGCATTTGGAGCAATTTCACAATCTTATATTAAGGTGTAGAATCGATTTTTTGATACATACACATTAAGCAATCGATATCAAGTTGCGTAAAAATATGAACTTTACATATTTATGCTAACTAGCCGTTTTGATGTTATTGGAGTTGTCATAGAGTTGTCCTATAGCAATAGCGACAATGTATTTGGAACATTTTTACAATCTTATACTAAGGTGTATAATCGATTTTTTAGTACATATACATTAAGGAATCGACATCAAGTTGCGTAAAAATATGAACTTTACATATTTCTGTTAATTAGCCGTTTTGATGTTGTTGGAGTTTTCATAGAGTTTTCGTATAGCCATAACGACAGTGTATTTGGAGAAACTTAACAATCTTATATTAAGATGTAGAATCGATTTTTTAGTACATTCACATAAAGCAATCGATATCAGGTTGCGTAAAAATATGAACTTTACATATTTATGCTAACTAGCCGTTTTGATGTTATTGGAGCTTTCATAGAGCTGTCGTATAGCCATAACGACAGTGTCTTTGGAGCAATTTCACACTCTTAAGTTAAGGTGTAGAATCGATTTTTTAATACATACACACTAAGCAATCGATATCAA
>NW_024390744.1:0-2476 GCF_016617805.1 Bactrocera tryoni
CTGTTTTCTGAAACTAACAACAGATTTCTAAAACATTTGCAGGCAGGATTTAAGTTAATGTGATGTTAAACCAGCAGTAGGTGGAAGATGGGTTCTCGTATTTTAACTTTTGTCAAATCACCACCATCATGCATAAATTAAAGTGTTATCTCTATTATCATGTTTCATCCTCATTCCTAGATAATAGGTACCCACAAGGTCTGCTCTCAGTGATCCTATTTACTAATACATTTGATAAATCCATTTGCCATTCTATCAGATTTGTTACTATCTGGCATCAGAATTGCTGCTGATGATTTGAGCTGTCTAAAACTGTTGACTGGTAACAATTACTTCCTGCGAGGAAATTTTATTGCGTCTCTCAGGTGCTGGATTCACTCACTTCAGGCACATCAATATCTTTTTCCTAAATCAAAACTTTTTCCATGTTTGTAAAAACATCGATATACTATCCAACGCTCATTTTAATGAAACATTTTGTGTGAATAATTAGGTTCTTAATTATTTATGATAGACTCAATATACTGTTGAAACATTCATCGGTATAAAGAAAAGAACGCAATTATTTAAATATTCATTCATCCTCATAAAGCGCTCGCACTCATCATGAAACTCCTTTGCACAATTCAACGTCTCAAGCCATCATCTCATCTATGAAAATTAATTATGGCTTTGGAGATTTATGGACATCATTCTAAGAATCATCTAAAGATGCTTGCTGCGCCCTATCATTCTTCAGTTCGTTGTTCTCTTCGAGTGTTTCCAACATCGCCAATTAAAAACATACTGACGGAAGCTGGCCTACCTTCTCTAAAAGATGCAGTGGAAGATAGCTTAAATAAGCTTTATTCAAAACTCATACTCAGCACGAACTTTACTATAAAAAAGGACTTTCAATCATCACTTTGCAGAAAGAGGTCTCCTAAAATACCCATCTTCTATTTAAAGTCAACTGTTTGCGTAATGAGTTGCACTTAAAATGTTGAAGTAAATATATTCCATAAGTGGAAAGTAAATGAATCTTCTGTTTAGTGATCTTACTTTTCTTTATAAATCCATCCTCCAAGCGCATGTATAAATCTCGATTTTTTGGAATTATCTGCGCCGCTTCAAATCTTTTTGGTTGGCAGTTTATATGGTGAAATATTAAATCGTGCGCATCTTTGCTGTAGCCGTTGATGATAACCAACAAAGAATATCGTATGGTTTATTATTTCCATTTTGTTCAATTTTTACCGCTGAAGCTACGGGTATTCTCAAAGCTGTCCAGTACCCCAATAAAGTAGTAAATTCTAATCATCTGTACAGATGGTCTATCACGATGTTTTCAACTGCAAAACCGCAAGTAACTTCATGACGTCATTATTGGCGTGAATCGCTGTTGTTTTCGTTAGCATGACTAAAATAATATGGATGCAGTCACTCTGGAATCATTGGAAATACTTTTGCGGACTCGGTGGCTAAGGAGGTGTGCATCACTCCAACAACTATCTGCCTTGTTTGTTAAGAGTGATATAAAACGGCTTATTATTCAACAAAGATCCACTAAATTGGCGCTTGATTGGATGAATTACAGACACCACTACTCTAGAATAAATTCAAATCGTATCAAACCATCCTTTCCGTCATCGCTTTTCATCTAATTATATCATTCCATATATCAGACTTCGCATTGGCCACTCCATTATCACACACGCTCACATACTAAATGGCACTCAGATCAACCAATGCCCATTTTGTGATTCAGATTTAAATCTATTGCATCTTCTGCAACATTGTCCAGCACTTCAAACTCATAGACTGTCAAACTTCAATAATACTGATCCAATAATTTTATTGATGGATCCCTCAAGCAACAACATTTCGAAAATCTACAACTTTTTGAAAGACAGCGACCTTCTTCGACGCATATAACATACAACTGAAGTCGGCCGATAGCCCATGATGCTAGTGCTGCGTATTTTCTTAAGTTTGTATAATAATTGTATTATTATGTAAGCTTTTATAAAATAAAAAATAAAATAAAAAATAAAAAAAATAAAATCTCAAATTTAGAGACTTGAGACTGTCTCAAGTTACAGAATCGCACGGTTAGTCTATATCATAAACAGCCGTTATATGAACAAAACTATTACATTATGTATGAGTTCAATATGCAGTATCCAAAAAACCGAATGCTTTATAGGCAAATTTGATATCTTATTAGCTTGTGAATATTACAGATCGTAGATTCTCTTAGTTTCATAATTACAATTTGCTTTTCTTAAATATATATATTCAAGAAGAAAATCCACTTCATTTTATTAAATGTCTCACAAATTTAAGTCAACATTTTAATAAACAGTTTTAAGTCAGATAGAAACTTATGTATTTAAATGAATTGTTTATTGGAAGAAAAGACTTTACACATTTTAGAAATTAAGCTAGCATATCTATTATATATTCCTAATACTGCTGGAACATTTTACCTTATTTT
>NW_024390745.1:0-1202 GCF_016617805.1 Bactrocera tryoni
AAAATATATCAGCCATAGCTGAGATTTTATACGAAGACTCTGGAGAGCAGATTCGGCGCCGTTCGCAGCAACTCGAACTGAAATATGGAACGACTTGGCGCATTTTACTTCGAGATCTTAAATTGAAAGCTTACAAAATACAGCTTGTGAAACAACTGAAGCCACTCGATTCGGTTGAGGCCTTGGAGCAAAACATCACAGGTGTCATACGTAGTTTCCAGTCGAAATGCTCAAACGAGTTATCGAAAATTGGACTGAACGGTTAAAAAAGTAGAAAACGTTGAAGTGGATAACCCTTTATAGATAGAACACCAATGTATACTCTTTACCTGCCAAAACAATTTACCTATGCTTATGGTTTTGCCACTGATTTTACTCCAGTAAAGTTAAATAGACTCTCTGAGAGCAACTATGTTTTATTAAGTCCAAAAAATTGATGCGTTTTAGACGTGGATCCTGGTTTAAAATAAGATTTGAAAACTTTTGTGTGGAAGAACCGAACACGGCTTTGTAAAAAACCTGAGTTCTAATTAGAAGAGGACCAAACATTATTGATTTTTCTAACGGGGAACGAAGTGGGTTTGGGCACTTATGTACATTGAATTCTCCAGTGTTATTGCAAAAATATTAGCACACCGCTAAATTAAATTACTCAGTTTATTTGAAATCTGCAATAAATTCGTCATTTATACATTGACTGTAGAAATTAATAATTGATTAGCCCAATACTGATTATGTAAATACATATGCATATATGTATATACATAAATGTACATAAATTCATGAATTGCTCGTTCTGCTTTGAAAATTTCGTCATCCCATTTTTTTTGCAAAAATATCACTTAATTTAAGCCTATTAGTCTTAATTTGGGTTCAACAAATTGAAAATAAGCCTTCCGAGTCAATTTCATAAATTGCCTATGCATTTACAAATTGTTGACTAATTTGGTAAGCCACGCTCTGGCAATAACTAAGAATGTTGACAAAATATATTCGTGAATTCATGCAAAATGAAAAGCGATCAATCACGCGCTTAACTTATTTGCAGTATAAATGCAAAAATCAAATCAAATATTTCCAATGATGGATGAAATAGTCAATGCAAACGATTAAATAGGTGACAGGTGAAGTTCTAGAATCAGGGTGCTCAAAACAGTGTTGTCGCACAACTGTTATGGTTATTGTTATATTTTAGAGGTTAA
>NW_024390746.1:0-778 GCF_016617805.1 Bactrocera tryoni
TAAGTTAATTATCCTTCTTCATCTTACTGAAGTTGACATAAAGCCATAACGGCAGTGCATTTGGAAGAATTCGACAATCTTATATTCAGGTATAAAGTCGATTTGCTTGTATATACACATTTAGCAGTCGATATTGAGTTGCTTCAAATCATTAGTTTAAAATATTTAAGTTAATTAACCTTCTTTATCTTACTGAAGTGAACATAAAGCCATAACGGCAGTGCAGTTGGAAGAATTCTGTTTAAATGAGTTAAGCATCCCCCCACTCTACCTGGGAAAAACTGGCGCACCCTAGCAAGACAGCATAATACACCACATCCGATGGCACCATCCACTTACGTCACCAGACCACACCAACACAACTCACCACACCTGTACCCACTCAACAAAAAGGATGGACAACCGGACAGGAGACTCAATTCGTTCTAAGCACTTCGTTACAAACCTTCTTTTTTTATTAAATTCGCATATACACTGCCTACGCTACTCTACCGCGATTCTACATTGTGATCGCGATAAGTGGAAAATAAATTGTATTAGAATTCTCGCCGCCCCGCTCGTCGACATATATTTTTCATTAACATTTACGTTAAAATTTATAATATAAAAAATTATAATTTCCTTCATCAAATTGTCGAAATACAAACAAAATTTATTTTATCCTACATAAATTGTGTACCCCCTTAATCATGGTCCTTCGAGCCTCTCAGAAAGGCACCTAAAATAAAACTCCACAAACGAATATTGAAAGTGAAAAAATAAAAATTTAAATACATAA
>NW_024390747.1:0-1489 GCF_016617805.1 Bactrocera tryoni
CTAAATATAAGAAGGTGGAATTCTTCAAATGCACTGCCGTTGTGGCGTTATATCCACTTCAGTAAGATGAAGAAGGTTAATTAACTTAAATAAGTGAAGTAAATGATTGGAAGAAACTCAATATCGATTGCTAGATGTGTATATACAAGAATATCGACTTTATACCTAAATATAAGAAGGTGGAATTCTTCCAAATGCACTGCCGTTATGGCTTTATATCCACTTCAGTAAGATGAAGAAGGTTAATTAACTTAAATAAGTGAAGGAAATGATTTGAAGAAACTCAAAATCGATTGCTAAATGTGTATATACAAGAATATCGACTTTATACCTAAATATAAGAAGGTGGAATTCTTCCAAATGCACTGCCGTTATGGCTTTATATCCACTTCAGTAAGATGAAGAAGGTTAATTAACTTAAATAAGTGAAGGAAATGATTTGAAGAAACTCAAAATCGATTGCTAAATGTGTATATAGAAGAATATCGACTTTGTACCTAAATATAAGAAGGTGGAATTCTTCCAAATGCACTGCCGTTGTGGCGTTATATCCACTTCAGTAAGATGAAGAAGGTTAATTAACTTAAATAAGTGAAGTAAATGATTGGAAGAAACTCAATATCGATTGCTAGATGTGTATATACAAGAATATCGACTTTATACCTAAATATAAGAAGGTGGAATTCTTCCAAATGCACTGCCGTTGTGGCGTTATATCCACTTCAGTAAGATGAAGAAGGTTAATTAACTTAAATAAGTGAAGTAAATGATTGGAAGAAACTCAATATCGATTGCTAAATGTGTATATACAAGAATATCGACTTTATACCTAAACATAAGAAGGTGGAATTCTTCCAAATGCACTGCCGTTATGGGTTTATGTCCACTTCAGTAAGACGAAGAAGGTTAATTAACTTAAATAAGTGAAGGAAATGATTTGAAGAAACTTAATATCGATTGCTTAATGTGTATATACAAGAATATCGACTTTATACCTAAATATAAGAAGGTGGAATTCTTCCAAATGCACTGCCGTTATGGCTTTATATCCACTTCAGTAAGATGAAGAATGGTTATTAACTTAAATAAGTGAAGGAAATGATTTGAAGAAACTCAATATCGATTGCTAAATGTGTATATACAAGAATATCGACTTTATACCTAAATATAAGAAGGTGGAATTCTTCCAAATGCACTGCCGTTATGGCTTTATATCCACTTCAGTAAGATGAAGAAGGTTAATTAACTTAAATAAGTGAAGGAAATGATTTGAAGAAACTCAATATCGATTGCTTAATGTGTATATACAAGAATATCGACTTTGTTCCTAAATATAAGAAGGTGGAATTCTTCCAAATGCACTGCCGTTATGGCTTTATATCCACTTCAGTAAGATGAAGAAGGTTAATTAACTTAAATAAGTGAAGTAAATGATTTGAAGAAACTCAATATCGATTGCTAAAGGTGTATATACAAGAAAATCGACTTT
>NW_024390748.1:0-975 GCF_016617805.1 Bactrocera tryoni
CAGTACTATTGATTTGATCCACCTACGTCGAATACTTTAGCCGCTAGAGCGTTTATAATGTTGAAACAAAAATGTGATTTTCTCAAAAACCTACATTTGGTAGTGAAAGCTATTGCCACGCTCCTGGCAGGAATAGAGCACAGGTTGAGGGCTTTTCTTAAAGCCCTTTAAATTATCTAACCAGTACTATTGATTTGACCTACCTACGTCGAATACTTTAGCCGCTAGAGCGTTTATAATGTTGAAACAAAAATGTGATTTTCTCAAAAACCTACATTTGGTAGTGAAAGCTATTGCCACGCTCCTGGCAGGAATAGAGCACAGGTTGAGGGCTTTTCTTAAAGCCCTTTAAATTATCTAACCAGTACTATTGATTTGACCTACCTACGTCGAATACTTTAGCCGCTAGAGCGTTTACAATGTTGGAACAAAAATGTGATTTTCTCAAAAACCTACATTTGGTAGTGAAAGCTATTGCCACGCTCCTGGCAGGAATAGAGCACAGGTTGAGGGCTTTTCTTAAAGCCCTTTAAATTATCTAACCAGTACTATTGATTTGACCTACCTACGTCGAATACTTTAGCCGCTAGAGCGTTTACAATGTTGGAACAAAAATGTGATTTTCTCAAAAAACTACATTTGTTTGTGAACGCTATTGCCACGCTCCTGGTAGGGATAGAGAATAGCTTGAGGGCTTTTCTTAAAGCCCTTTAAATTATCTAACCAGTACTATTGATTTGATCCACCTGCGTCGAATACTTTAGCCGCTAGAGCGTTTATAATGTTGGAACAAAAATGCGATTTTCTCAAAAAAAAACATTTGTTTGTGAACGCTATTACCATGCTCCTGGTAGGGATAGAGCACACGTTGAGGGCTTTTCTTAAAGCCCTTTAAATTATCTAACCAGTACTATTGATTTGATCCACCTACGTCGAATACTTTAGCCGCTAGAGCGTTTATAATGTTGGAACAAA
>NW_024390749.1:0-1283 GCF_016617805.1 Bactrocera tryoni
ACTATTACCAGCTTCACAAGTAAAAAAGATTTCTTATAAGAAGCTGATTTATTTTATGAATAATTATTTAGGAGATTGTACCGGTGCCGTTGCCGTTAGACATGTCAGTTTTCCTAAAGAAAACTCAGCAAATAAAAAAGTGTTCAAACGAGACTTTGATTTTGATTGTTCAGTTTGTATGGCAGCTACAGGATATAGTGGACCGATCTGAATAGTTTCTTAAGAGCTCACACTGTTGCCTTGGACAATAACCATTTTCACATTTAATGAAAATATCTTGTCAAATAAAAAAGTTTTCCTTATAAGGCCTCGATTCTGTTGGTTCAATTTGTAAGGCAGTTGTATGCTCTAGTATATCAGCAACTTCGACAACTGAGCAGCTTCTTGGGGAGTACAGAATCTGTGCCAAATCTCAGACCGAGCCGAGAGTATTATTTGCGTATACGAGTGTACAGACGGACATGATTAAATAGGATCTTTAGAAAAACTATAACATTTTTTTTTTAAATTTTATACTTCTTGTAAATGATCAGCTCTTGAAACATCGGTCTGAGATTTTAGTTATATTTTTCGTACAAAACTTCTTTATATTAAAAAAAAAAAAAAGTTGAATTGTTGTGCCTCCAATTTAGTGGCGACTCTGAGATATATGATTATTTTTCATTAAAAGCCTATGTTCATACCTATATTGTAATATTTTATTTATCTCAACAATTTTATAACAATTCTGCAAACAGGTGGCAACTCTGTTCAAATATATTTTTTAATTGAAGTTCTTATCGGCCCATTTTTTATATCCATATTGCCATATTTCATTTATGCTACTAATTTAATTTATATATATGTATGTATGTGTATATTAAAAAAAAATGTGGCAACCCTCCCAAAAATTTTTTTTTAAGTAAACTGTTTAGAACTTATACAAATGTTTGATTAAACTTACAATTGTCTTGAAAAAATTTGTAACAGGTGGCAACTCTTCTAAAGATATTTTTTTAACTTCAAACTTTTGGAACTTATGCGATTGTTTGATTGAACTTTTGTCTTGGAAAACTTTCTTAACATGTGGCAACCTTTTCAAATTTTGTTTTCTTTAAAATTTTCGAATATCACTCAATCGTTGAAACTATTTTTCAATAGAAGCGCTTTACGACCCATTTTTTATAACAATATTACAATATTCCATTGTTATTAATTTATATAATTTTTTTTTTAAAGTGGTAAACCACCAAAAAAAATTTTTTTTAACTATAAACTTTTTGATGCTTATACAATTATTTGAT
>NW_024390750.1:0-2009 GCF_016617805.1 Bactrocera tryoni
CATGAAAATTTTCATTAGCTCTGCTGTGCTACCGCTCCATTTTTGCTACCGCTACGCCAGAGCATAGCGCAGAATTTAATTTTTTGCTCCCGCTCCAGCTATAGTTTTTTACCTAACAAAACTCGGAGCAGAGTAGAGCACATACTTTACATTGTTATGCTAAGGCTATGCTGTCGCTCCCGACAAAGTGAGAGCGGTAGCAAGAGTAAAATGAAATGCTACGAGAGTAGCGTAGTTTTTCAAACGCTGCTACAAACCAAAGTGAGCGTATTCAGTTCATTTAGTATAATTTTACCATGCATATATGCAGGGGCGTCGCGAGGATCCAGATCATGGGGGGGGTGATTCCTTTTGAAATGCTGACTCATTTCAAGAATTTGCCGATTTAATGTATATGTTTATAAATATATATAAAATAAGGATACCTTCATTTCTGATAAGGTATTACGGAGAAGTTTGACAACATAATAGCATAATTCATTATTTTATTCTCAAATAAGTATTGTACATATTAGTATAATCATCATTTAATATGTTTCTCTTAATATAAAATACATATATTGTTCAGCGACGTGTTACGCGGGAAAAAACAAGATTTTCTTAAGAAATTGAATTGCAAAATATATAAATTTCTGAGTTATATTTTCACTCTGCGATGTTTCAACATTGACCATTTTCCAACAACATCGCGCAGATCGATTTCGTCTACTTTATCCTTTGAAGAAGAAAGCAGCAACAAAGAATTCAAACGTTCATCCCCCATTGTTGTACGCAAATCGTTGAAAACAAATTTCAATTTACTAAAAGAACGTTCACATGAAGCTGACGTGACAGGAGCAGTCATTATGTAATGAACAATTTTGTACGCAGAAGGAATGACCTTTCTCAATTTGTACGCTACTATAGAAATGTCATCGAAAGATTTACACTCTTTACATGAATTAAAAAGAATTTGTGTTTCAACAAAAATACAATCTAGATCTTCACTGAAGAACTTAGGTTCCAATTGCACAACAAATTGTATAGATTCTATTGTAATATTACTTCTGTTAGCTGGAAACCTGAACATCTCTTGAATGGGTTTGAAGGTTGACATAGTTTCTTGCAAATTATCTTGAATACAATTTGTGAAATTTTCGAGGACAACTTTGAATTCTTTTCTATAAAATGTCTGGAAATCAAAATTACAAGCAGTTGCTGGATTATCGTCATATTTCTTCTGTGGTGTTTCGAAAAGTCATTTTCAGGGTTGATCTGACACTTTTCAGTAAATGCAATTGAACTCGCTAGCAATGCGTCACACAACAGGGACATTACGCAATTCGCTTTTGCGCTCTCTTCCCAGTGCGAACATACATATGTATGTACATGTACGGGATAGAATCAGCCTGTGCTAACATACCCTACACCGGGTACTAAATATCAAATTATTAAATTATAATAAATTTTCAAAATATACGGAATATTATAAAATACATTTATTACAACCACTATAAAAAATCAGTTAAACAAAATCTACATAATATGTGAACACTGTATATACGAACATACATATATACATATATTAAAACATATAAATCTTCAAAGTCCACATTGGCATCTATTCGGCAATACCTCTTGTTCTTTGACAAACAAAAATAAGCAGGATTGCGTACAAAAAGCGAATTGATCTCTCTAACGAGCTCTCAATTGCTTAAGAACAAAAACATAGTCATAAAATCATACAAACACTTTGTGTATGCTTACGTAAATAGCGCATTGGTCTCTTCAGCGAGCTCTCAATTCCACAAAACATAAGCACCTTCAAAAGCACATACATACATACATACATACAAGTACACGTATTAGGGAGTACCTAAATACTTACAATTTAATAAATTAAAAGTGCTTTTTATTTTCAAACTTAAAACTAAATAAAGTAAATAAATAATTTTATTTTGCAAAAATGGTTAATAACGACACTAATCAATATACACCTGCAGGAGCTACACGTCCAAAACAGGTTGCTA
>NW_024390751.1:0-4481 GCF_016617805.1 Bactrocera tryoni
CATATTTTTACGCAACTTGATATCGATTGCATATGCTGTATGTATCAAAAAATCGATTATACACCTTAATATAAGATTGTGAAATTGCTCCAAATACACTGTCGCTATGGCTATACGACAACTCTATGACAACTCCAATAACATCAAAGCGGCAAATTTGCATAAATATGTAAAGTTCATATTTTTACGAATCTTGATATCGATTGCATAATATGTATGTACCAAAAAATGAATTTTACACCTTAATTTAAGATTGTAAAATTGTTCCAAGTACACTGTTGCTATTGCTATAGAACAACTCTATGACAACTCCAATAACATCAAAACGGCTAATTTGCATAAATATGTAAAGTTCATATTTTTACGCAACCTGATATCGATTGCATAATGAGTGTGTACCAAAAAATTCAAATCTACACCTTAATTTAGGATTGTTAAATTGTTCCAAATACACTGTCGGTATGGCTATACGACAACTCTATGACAACTCCAATAACATCAAAACGGCGAGTTAACATAAATATGTAAAGTTCATATGTTTATGCATCTTGATATCGATTGCGTAATATGTATGAACCAAAAAATCAATTTTACATCTTAATATAAGATTGTAAAATTGTTCCACTTACACTGTCGCTATTGCTATAGAACAACTCTATGACAACTCCAATAACATCAAAACGGCTAATTTGCATAAATATGTAAAGTTCATATTTTTACGCAACCTGATATCGATTGCATAATGTGTATGTACCAAAAAATCAATCCTACACCTTAATTTAAGATTGTTAAATTGTTCCAAATACACTGTCGCTATTGCTATAAGACAACTCTATGAAAACTCCAATAACATCAAAACGGTTAATTAACAGAAATATGTAAAGTTCATATTTTTACGCAACTTGGTATCGATTGCTTAATGTGTTTGTACCAAAAAATCGATTCTACACCTTAATATAAGATTGTGAAATTGCTCCAAATACACTGTCGCTATTGGTATAGGGCAACTCTATGACAACTCCAATAACAAAAAAACGGATAATTGACAAAAATATTTAAAGTTCATATTTTTACGAAACTTGATATCGATTGCGTAATGTGTATGTATCAAAAAATCGATTCTACACCTTAATATAAGATTGTGAAATTGCTCCAAAGACACTGTCGTTATGGCTATACGACAACTCTATGAAAGCTCCAATAACATCAAAACGGCTAATTAACAGAAATATGTAAAGTTCATATTTTTACGCATCTTGATATCGATTGCTTAATGTGTATGTATGTATTAAAAAATCAATTCTACACCTTAATTTAGGATAGTTAAATTGTTCCAAATACATTGTCGCTATTGCTATAGGACAACTCTATGACAACTCCAATAACATCAAAACGGCTAATTAGCATAAATATGTAAAGTTCATATTTTTACGCAACTTGATATCGATTGCTTAATGTGTATGTATCAAAAAATCATCTCTACACCTTAATTTAAGATTGTAAAATTGTTCCAAATACACTGTCGCTATTGCTATAGGACAACTCTATGACAACTCCAATAACATCAAAACGGCTAATTAGCATAAATATGTAAAGTTCATATTTTTACGCAACTTGATATCGATTGCTTAATGTGTATGTATCAAAAAATCAATTCTACACCTTAATTTAGGATTGTTAAATTGTTCCAAATACACTGTCGCTATTGCTGTAGGACAACTCTATGACAACTCCAATAACATCAAAACGGCTAGTTAGCATAAATATGTAAAGTTCATATTTTTACGCAACCTGATATCGATTGCTTAATGTGCATGTATCAAAAAATCGATTCTACACCTTAATTTAGGATTGTTAAATTCTTACAAATACACTGTCGCTATTGCTATAGGACAACTCTATGACAACTCCAATAACATCAAAACGGGTAATTAGCAAAAATATGTAAAGTTCATATTTTTACGCATCTTGATATCGATTGCTTAATGCGTATGTATCAAAAAATCGATTCTACACCTTAATATAAGATTGTGAAATTGCTCCAAATACACTGTCGTTATGGCTATACGACAACCCTATGAAAGCTCCAATAACATCAAAATGGCTAAATAGCATAAATATGTAAATTTCATATTTTTACACAACCTGATATCGATTGCATAATGTGTATGTACTAAAAAATCGATTCCACACCTTAATAAAAGATTGTGAAATTGTTCCAAGTACATTGTCGCTATTGCTATAGGACAACTCTATTACAACTCCAATAACATCAAAACGGCTAGTTAGCATAAATATGTAAAGTTCATATTTTTACGCAACCTGATATCGATTGCTTAATGTGCATGTATCAAAAAATCGAATCTACACCTTAATTTCGGATTGTTAAATTGTTCCAAATACACTGTCGCTATTGCTTTACGACAACTCTATGACAACTCCAATAACATCAAAATGGCTAGTTAGCATAAATATGTAAATTTCATATTTTTACACAACCTGATATCGATTGCATAATGTGTATGTACTAAAAAATCTATTCCACACCTTAATATAAGATTGTGAAATTGTTCCAAGTACATTGTCGCTATTGCCATTGGACAACTCTATGACAACTCCAATAACATCAAAACGGGTAATTAGCAAAAATATGTAAAGTTCATATTTTTACGAAACTTGATGTCGATTGCTTAATGTGTATGTACCAAAAAATCAATTCTACACTTTAATTTGGGATTGTTAAATTTTTCCAAATACACTGTCGCTATTACTATAGGACAACTCTATGACAACTCCAATAACATCAACACGGGTAATTAGCAACAATATGTAAAGTTCATATTTTTACGCAACTTGATATAGATTGCTTAATGTGTATGTACCAAAAAATCAATTCTACACCTTAATTCAGGATTATTAAATTGTTACAAATACACTGTCGCTATTGCTGTAGGACAACCCTATGACAACTACAATAACATCAAAACAGGTAATTAGCAAAAATATGTTCATATTTCTACGCAACTTGATATCGATTGCTTAGTGTGTACTTATCAAAACATCGATTCTACACCTTAATATAAGATTGTGAAATTGATCCAAATACACTGTCGCTATGGCTATACGACAACTCTATGACAACTCCAATAACATCAAAACGGCTAGTTAGCATAAATATGTAAAGTTCATATTTTTACGCAACTTGATATCGATTGCTTAATGTGTATGTATGTACTAAAAAATCAATTCTACACCTTAATTTAGGATTGTTAAATTGTTCCAAATACATTGTCGCTATTTCTATAGGACAACTCTATGACAACTCCAATAACATCAAAACGGCTAGTTAGCATAAATATGTAAAGTTCATATTTTTACGCAACTTGATATCGATTGCTTAATGTGTATGTATGTACTAAAAAATCAATTATACACCTTAATTTAGGATTGTTAAATTGTTCCAAATACATTGTCGCTATTGCTATAGGACAACTCTATGACAACTCTATGACAACTCCAATAACATCAAAACGGCTAGTTAGCATAAATATGTAAAGTTCATATTTTTACGCAACTTGATATCGATTGCTTAATGTGTATGTATCAAAAAATCGATTCTACACCTTAATATAAGATTGTGAAATTGCTCCAAATACACTGTCGCTATGGCTATACGACAACTCTATGACAACTCCAATAACATCAAAACGGCGAGTTAGCATAAATATGTAAAGTTCATATTTTTACGCAACTTGATATCGATTGCTTAATGTGTATGTACCAAAAAATCAATTTTACATCTTAATTAAAGTTTGTAAAATTGTTCCAAATACACTGTCGCTATTGCTATAGGACAACTCTATGACAACTCCTATAACTTCAAAAAGGTTAATTAGCATAAATATGTAAAGTTCATATTTTTACGCAACTTGATATCGATTGCATAATATGTATGTAGCAAAAAATCAATTTTACATCTTAATTTAAGATTGCAAAGTTGTTCCAAATACACTGTCGCTATTGCTATAGAACAACTCTATGACAACTCCAATAAAATCAAAACGGCTAATTTGCATAAATATGTAAAGTTCATATTTTTACGCTACCTGATATCGATTGCATATTGTGTATGTATCAAAAAATCGATTCTACACCTTAATATAAGATTGTGAAATTGTTCCAAATACACTGTCGCTATTGCTATAGAACAACTCTATGACAACTCCAATAACATCAAAACGGCTAATTTGCATAAATATGTAAAGTTCATATTTTTACGCTACCTGATATCGATTGCATATTGTGTATGTATCAAAAAATCGATTCTACACCTTAATATAAGATTGTGAAATTGCTCCAAATACACTGTCGCTATGGCTATACGACAACTCTATGACAACTCCAATAACATCAAAACGGCGAGTTAGCATAAATATGTAAAGTTCATATTTTTACGCAACTTGATATCGATTGCATAATGT
>NW_024390753.1:0-1871 GCF_016617805.1 Bactrocera tryoni
ACTCTATGACAACTCCAATAACCTCAAAACGGCTAATTAGCATAAATATGTAAAGTTCATATTTTTACGCAACTTGATATCGATTGCTTAATGTATATGTACCAAAAAATCGATTCTACACCTTAATATAAGATTGTGAATTTGCTCCAAATACACTGTCGTTGTGGCTATGCGACAACTCTCTGACAACTCCAATAACATCAAAACAGCTAATTAAAATAAATATGTAAAGTTCATATTTTTACGCAACTTGTTATCGATTGCTTAACGCATATGTACCACAAAATCGATTCTACACCATAATATAAGATTGTGAAATTTTTCCAAATACACTGTCGTTATGGCTATAGACAACTCTATGACAACTCCAATAACATCAAAACGGCTAATTAGCATAAATACGTAATGTTCATGTTTTTACGCAACTTGATATCGATTGCATAATGTATATGTACCAAAAAATCGATTCTACACCATAATATAAGATTGTGAAATTTTTCCAAATACACTGTCGTTATGGCTATAGACAACTCTATGACAACTCCAATAACATCAAAACGGCTAATTAGCATAAATACGTAATGTTCATGTTTTTACGCAACTTGATGTCGATTGCTTAGTGTACATGTACTAAAAAATCGATTCTACGCCTTAATATAAGATTGTGAATTTGCTCCAAATACACTGTCGTTGTGGCTATGCGACAACTCTCTGACAACTCCAATAACTTCAAAACGGCTAATTAGCATAAATATGTAAAGTTCATATGTTTACGCAACTTGATATCGATTGCTTAATGTATATATACTAAAAAAATCGATTCTACACCTTAATATAAGATTGTGAATTTGCTCCAAATACACTGTCGTTTTGGCTGTGCGACAACTCTATGACAACTCCAATAACCTCAAAACGGCTAATTAGCATAAATATGCAAAGTTCATATTTTTACGCAACTTGATATCGACTGCTTAATATATATGTACTAAAAAATTCGATTCTACACCTTAATATAAGATTGTGAATTTGCTCCAAATACACTGTCGTTATGGCTATGCGACAACTCTATGACAACTCCAACAACCCCAAAACGGCTAATTAGCATAAATATGTAAAGTTCATATTTTTACGCAACTTGATATCGATTGCTTAATATATATATACTAAAAAAATCGATTCTACACCTTAATATAAGATTGTGAATTTGCTCCAAATACACTGTCGTTATGGCTATGCGACAACTCTATGACAACTCCAATAACTTCAAAACGGCTAATTAGCATAAATATGTAAAGTTCATATTTTTACGCAACTTGATATCGATTGCTTAATGTATATGTACCAAAAAATCGATTCTACACCTTAATACATATAAGATTGTGAAATTGCTCCAAATACACTCTCGTTATGGCTATACGAACACTCTATGACAACTCCAATAACATCAAAACGGCTAATTAGCATAAATATGTAAAGTTCATATTTTTACGCAACTTGATATCGATTGCTTAATGTATATGTACCAAAAAATCGATTCTACACCTTAATATAAGATTGTGAAATTGCTCCAAATACACTGTCGTTATGGCTATAGACAACTCTACGACAACTCCAATAACATCAAAACGGCTAATTAGCATAAATGTGTAAAGTTCATATTATTACGCAACTTGATATCGATTGCTTAATGTATATGTACCAAAAAATCGATTCAACACCTTAATATAAGATTGTGAATTTGCTCCAAATACACTGTCGTTGTGGCTATGCGACAACTCTATGACAACTCCAATAACATCAAAACGGCTAATTAGCATAAATATGTAAAGTTCATATTTTTACGCAACTTGATATCGATTGCTTAATGTATA
>NW_024390754.1:0-869 GCF_016617805.1 Bactrocera tryoni
CATAAAGCCATAAGGGCAGTGCTTTTGGAAAAATTCCACAATTTTACATTTAGGTATAAAACCGATTTTCTTGCATATACACATTTAGAAATCCATATAAAGTTGCTTCAAATCATTTACTTTACATATTAAAGATAATTTACTTTCTCCATCTTACTGAAGTTAACATAAATCCATAACGGCAGTGCATTTGGAAAATTTCAGAATTTTACATTTAGGTACAAAAACGATTTTATTGCATGTACACGCATAGAAATCCATAGCAAGTTGCTTCAAATCATTAGTTTAACATATTAAAGTTGCCATAAAGCCATAACGGCAGTGCATTTGAAAAAAATTCCACAATTTTACATTTAGGTATAAAACCGATTTTCTTGCATATATACATTTGGAAATACATATGAAGTTGCTTCAAATCATTAACTTCACATATTAAAGTTAATTAACCTTCTTCATCTTACTGAAGTTGGCATAAAGCCAAAACGGCAGTGCATTTGGAAAATTCCAGAGTTTTACATTTAGGTATAAAACCGATTTTCTTGCATGTACACATTTAGAAATCCATATCAAGTTGAATCAAATCATTAGCTTCACATATTAAAGTTAATTAACCCTCGTCATCTTACTGAAGTTGACATAAAGCCAAAACGGCAGTGCATTTGGAAAAATTACAGAATTTTACATTTAGGTATAAAACCGATTTTCTTGCAAGTACACATTTAGAAATCCATATCAAGTTGCTTCAAATTATTAAATTCACATATTAAAGTTAATTAACCCTCACCATCTTACTCAAGTTGACATAAGACCATAACGGCAGTGCATTTGGAAAAAATTCCATAATTTTACATTTAGGTATAAAACCGATT
>NW_024390755.1:0-1217 GCF_016617805.1 Bactrocera tryoni
TGAAATTAATGATTTAAAGCGACTCATTATCGATTGCTATTTATGTATAAACGAGAAAATCGATCTTATATTAAGCTGAAGAATCGAATTATTTGGGACATATACATAAAGCAATCGACATCAAGTTGCGTAAAAATATGAACTTAACATATTTGTGCTAATTAGGCGTTTTGATGTTATTGGAGTTGTCATAGAGTTGTCGTAAAGCAATAGCGACAGTGTATTTGGAACAATTTAACAATCCGAAATTAAGGTGTATAATTGATTTTTTAGTACATACATAAACATTAAGCAATCGATATCAAGTTTCGTAAAAATATGAACTTTACATATTTCTTTTAATTAGCCGTTTTGATGTTATTGGAGTTGTCATAGAGTTGTTCTATAGCAATAGCGACAGTGTATTTAGAACAATTTTACAATCTTAAATTAAGGTGTAAAATTGATTTTTTGGTACATACACATTATGCAATCGATATCAGGTTGCGTAAAAATATGAACTTTACATATTTATGCTAATTAGCCTTTTTGAAGTTATTGGAGTTGTCATATAGTTGTCGTATAGCCATAACAACAGTGTATTTGGAACAATCTAACAATCTTATATTAAGGTGTTGAATCGATTTTTTAGTACATATACATTAAGGAATCGACATCAAGTTGCGTAAAAATATGAACTTTACATATTTATGCTAATTAGCCGTTTTGATGTTATTGGAGTTGTCATAGAGTTGTCGTATAGCCATAACGACAGTGCATTTGGAGCAATTTCACAATCTTATATTAAGGTGTAGAATCGATTTTTTAGTACATACACATTAAGCAATCGATATCAAGTTGCGTAAAAATATGAACTTTACATATTTATGCTAACTAGCCGTTTTGATGTTATTGGAGTTGTCATAGAGTTGTCCTATAGCAATAGCGACAGTGTATATGGAACAACTTCACAATCTTCGGTTAAGGTGTAGAATCGATTTTTTAGTACATATACATTAAGCAATCGATATCAAGTTGCGTAAAAATATGAACTTTACATATTTATGCTAACTAGCCGTTTTGATGTTATTGGAGTTGTCATAGAGTTGTCCTATAGCAATAGCGACAGTGTATATGGAACAACTTCACAATCTTCGGTTAAGGTGTAGAATCGATTTTTTAGTACATATACATTAAGCAATCGATATCAAGTTGCGTAAAAAAATGAACTTTACATA
>NW_024390756.1:0-1495 GCF_016617805.1 Bactrocera tryoni
AGGAGATGAACTTACGACTGTCATCTTCGGAAAATTTGGTGAAAAAGGGACGGAAATAGAGATCCAAATAAGTGAGAATATTAGAAGTAACTTCAAATTAACCGAAAAATGGCGGACAAACTTCCTTTGAGAGAAAAAATATAGTCCGAAAGAGTGGGCTCTGGACCAAAACTAGGTAGAGTTCTATGATATGTGAAAGTCAAGTTCTCAAAATTGAACCAAAGTAAGAGCGAAAATTAAGGTATTAGAAATTCGAGGAGATGAACTTACGGCTTTCGTTTTCATAAAATTTGGTGAACAGAGGCTGGAAATAGTAAACCAAATGAGTGAGATTATTAAAAGTGACTTAATGTAAAGCGAGACCAGAGTGAGAAGGAGATATCTACGTATCTGAGGAGTTTAACACTAGACTTCGATTTTGGAAATTTGCTAAAAAGGGGGCCGGAAGAAGCTATCTACTTTTGTTTTCGGAGAATTGGGGATCTAAATACATGAGAATATTAAAGGAAACTTAATATAGACCGACAAAGACGAGACGAGATTGAGTGTAAGCATTTGAAGTTTCAGAAATTTGAGGAGGTCAATTTAAAACTTTTGATTTCACGAAATTTTACCAAAAGGGGTTCAGAAGGAGCTATCCACATAAGTGGGAATCTTAAAAGGAACTTGACACATCTTTTTTCTTAAATTCGCGAGGACACCAATTAAATTTTACCCTGTGCTGCTTCATTATAAGCTGAAAAGTGCTGGAAATGAACAATTCATTGAAGAAACTGGGACTATAGACTATGTTTTTCGAAATTCATCATCCTTGATTACGTAGATTGCCTTTTATATTTCGCAATTCGAGAACAAAAACAAATTTTAATCAACGAAAATCACTTTATTGTTTCTCAAAATATTCTCTATTAGAATGCCTTTTGCATGCGTTTGAACCAATTGCCGAAGAACTTTGGCTACTCTGATTGAGGTATCTCCAGGTGTCGGAAAAATTTCATCTCTTAAATAAATAGAAGCCATTCGGTGAAAAGTCAGGACTATACAGAGGATGACTCATCAAATCGATGTTTTGAGTGCTCAAAAATGCAGTTGTTTTAGTAATTATGTGAGAGCCAACACTGTTGTGGTGAAGACTGATCCGACTTCGGCGGTTCTTGTTTTCTTGAAAGTCAACTGACAAACAAATTGTTGTATACCATTCAGAATTTTCTGTTCTGCATTGGTATAGTTGCGACATGATCAATTTTTTCAAAAAACAATAATTTGCTTGGAAGTGCTGCGTGCGCCAAAAACAATTTTTTGATTCGGCTCATCTTGAAGCACCCCATCTTGAAACACCTGTACGCGAAACAATTGCTTTTGTATTCAGCTCATCTTGAAACACCCATACAGTCGTCGGCTCTTCACTTTCGGGCTCATACACAGAAGTCTACGATTCATCAACTGTCGATCAATCGACACGAGCTTTTTTTTTTGAGTGATTGACAAATTGTGT
>NW_024390757.1:0-2174 GCF_016617805.1 Bactrocera tryoni
TTACATATTTAAATTAACTAAGCTTTAACATCTTACTGAAGTTGACATAAAGCCATAACGGCAGTGCCTTTGGTAGAATGCCAAAATCTTATATTTAGATATAAAGTCGATTTTCTTGCCTAAACACATCCAGCAATCGATACTGAGTAGCTTCTAATTATTAACTTCACATCAGAGATCGGCATGCGCTGCTGTTTCTCTGACTTTAAGCCTACTTACATTAAAAGAAGTGGATGAGTGAAAGCCAGCGCAAAGCATGCAGTGCAAGCGCACACCACCACCGCATGTGACGATCAATTTAAGCTCGCATATACATATTGACTTCGGCAAAGAAGTGTTTCAATTGTTACGCACTACGCATGACACTTTATTTGACTGTTTTTTACTGTAACAACAATTCAACAATTCAAAGTGTCATGCCTTCGGCAATGAGCTAAACTCAGTGTCTTATGCCTTCGGCAACAAGTCAAACAAAGTGTCTGCTTGTTTCGTGCGTAACACTTGAAACACTTCTTTGCCGAAGTCAATATGTTATGCGCACTCCTCGCTTTGCGCTGGTGTTCTTTCATCCACTTCTTTCTCTTTAGCATCACACGTATCAGTCAATGCAGTGTTCAGTCGCAAAAACAAGAAGTATTGACTAAGTGTACAATAATTGCGGCCACCGCATGCAGATCTCTGCTTCACATATTTAAGTTAATTAACTTTCTTCATCTTACCGAAGTTGACATAAAGCCATAACGGCAGTGCATTTGGAAGAATTTCATAACCTCATATTTTGATATAAAGTCGGTCTTCTTGTATATACACATTTAGCAGTCAATATTGAGTTGCTTCAAATCATTATCATCAAATATTTAAGATAATTAACCTTCTTCATCTTGCTGAAGTTGACATAAGGCCATAACGGCAGTGCATTTGGAAGAATTCGACAATCTTATATTCAGGTATAAAGTCGATTTTCTTGTGTATACACATTTACAGTCGATATTGAGTTGCCTTAAATCACTAATTTAACACATTTAAGTTAATTAACTTTCTTCATCTTACTGAAGTTGACATAAAGCCATAACGGCAGTGCATTTGGAAGAATTCGACAATCTTATATTCAGGTATAAAGTCGATTTTCTTGTATATACACATTTAGCAGTCGATGTTGTGTTGCTTCAAATCATTAACATCAAATATTAAAGTTAATTAACCTTCTTCATCTTATCGAAGTTGACAAAAAGCCATAACGGCAGTGCATTTGGAAAATTCGACAATCTTATATTCAGGTATAAAGTCGATTTTCTTGTATATACGCATTTAGCAGTCGATATTGAGTTGCTTTAATTTAACATATTTAAGTTAATTAACCTTCTTCATCTTACTGAAGTTGACATAAAGCCATAACGGCAGTGCATTTGCAAAAAATCCATAATCTTATATTTAGATATAAATTCGATTATCTTGTATACACACATCTAGCAATCGATTTTGTGCAGCTTCTGAACATTAACTTTACACATTTAAGATTATTAACTTTCTTAATCTTACTGAAGTTGGCATAAAGCCATAACGGCAGTGCATTTGCAAAAATTCCATAATCTTATATTTAGATATAAAGTCGATTTTCTTGTATATACGCATTTAGCAGTCGATATTGAGTTGCTTCAAATCATTAACATCAAATATTTAAGTTAGTTAACCTTCCTCATCTTGCTGAAGTAAACATATGTAAAGCCATAACGGCAGTGCATTTGGAAGAATCCGACAATCTTATATTCAGGTAGAAAGTCGATTCTCTTGTATATACACACTTAGCAGTCGATATTGAGTTGCTTCAAATCATTAACATCAAATATTTAAGTTAATTAACCTTCTTCATCTTGATGAAGTTGACGTACATCAAATATTTAAGTTAATTAACCTTCTTCATTTTACTGAAGTTGACATAAAGCCATGACGGCAGTGCATTTGGAAGAATTCGACCACCTTATATTCAGATATAAAGCCGATTTTCTTGTATATACACATTAGCAGTCGATATTGAGTAGCTTCTATTCATTAACATTAAATATTTCAAGTTAATTAAGCCTTCCTACATCTTACTGAAGTTGACATAAAGCCATAACGGCAGTGCATTTGGAAGAATTCCAAAATCTATATTTAGATATATAAAGTCGATTTTC
>NW_024390758.1:0-507 GCF_016617805.1 Bactrocera tryoni
TATTGTTTAAGCATCAGTTGTTAAGAAGACGTTGTACAATGCGGTCGCGCCACCGCCTGAATTATAAAGTGCGAAAGAAGTAAAGTTATAAAACTAAAACGTGATGTGTTCATTTTAAATTAAATCCTACATACATTAGGAACCAATGATGATAGCGGAATAAAACTTTACACAAATACGGTATTTGAAAAATATGTAAATGACGTATAATGAAATCTCGATTATCACTTTATCATGCGGGAGTATAAAATGTTCGGTGACACCCGAACTTAGCCCTTCCTTACTTGTTATTACTAGTAATGATTATAGAAGTATAGTTACATTGTTGTTTCTATTTTATTTTGTTCATGCTTCGAACTTGACATTGGGCCAATTATGGTATTTGTTTTTTTTGTGTTTCCCTCATTTGAAAGAGGTTGAATTTGTAGCTCTACATTTTGATTTGTATTTTTATTTCTCTTATATGTTATACATTTTACCAATATTCCTATTGCTATTAATAGTATT
>NW_024390759.1:0-2761 GCF_016617805.1 Bactrocera tryoni
GGCGCACAGTGTTATGAAACCGGAATTTTGAAATCATATTGCCTTAAACTGTAATTTAATTGTAACATGAGAAACTCTTACAGATTGGTCATCAGAATGAAATCCCAAACAGAATGAGTGAAAAAAAAATTTATTAACTGAAAAAATCTGTTGGGTCAAATTTTCAAACAAAAAGTCAAAAAAAAAGTTGTTCGAAAATCTGCTGTAAAAAAAAAATTATTTTAATTCTTCTTTTATTTCTGATAAATACCCTATGCTTATTTTAACAAAGTATAGGTGGTCCGAACAAGAATTATATAAACGTCAAATTTTCATGATTTTTCGATATTTGTTGAAAAACTCTTGAAATTTTATATAAAACTAAAATCTATTTCATTTCTTATTTGAAAGGTGACAACAAGTTTTAATTTGATACCTATTTGAAGTCAATAGCTTCAGTTTTAAGAGATTGTGCTCATTTTTGTGGAGTGTTAGAATAGATGTAGAATAAAAAAAATTCTAAGATCCTAGCATTTTACAACACAGGCATATTTTATTGCATTCTACTTGAAAATTACAAATTATCAGTCATCTACCAATAAGTTCATTGCTTCCTCTGATAATTTCAGGTGTTTCTTCTCCCTTAGTATTCTCCTACTTGTGATTGCGGGATCAGAATTGGCGAGCAGATAATGTAATATGTCTTCACAATTGTCACAATTGTTTTCTTGATGTTTTCCTCGCATGGTAAAGCCTTGTGTTTCTGAAGTCCTTGTTATGCTTCTTCTGATAGTTGCCCAATGGGGACCAAAAATGAAAGAATTATTTCCCTAGCTCCATGAATAAGAACCTTGTGGACAGTTGGTGGCATAAAATGAAAATGTCTTCAAACAACATCTTTGTTTTACAGAAGATACTTGTTCGAAGGCAGATTTTTTTTCCGAATCAAATATCTGTCACCAAAATCAAATGAGATCATTTTGAATACAGCCCTGAAATCCCCTCTTTTCCTGAAAATTTTGTATATTTGACTTCTAAAATCAATTAAAAATCAACGGGCCAACATAAAAATAAGCTTTTATGTCTTTTTTGTTTACTTGGAAAGTCTGTGACAAAACTGCATCATAAACAAGTAAGGAAGGGCTAAGTTCGGGTGTCACCGAACATTTTATACTCTCGCATGATAAAGTGATAATCGAGATTTCATTATACGTCATTTACATATTTTTCAAATACCGTATTTTTGTAAAGTTTTATTCCGCCATCATCATTGGTTCCTAATGTATACTCGTATATTATACAGAGAAGGCATCAGATGGAATTCAAAATAGCGTTATATTCGAAGAAGGCGTAGTTGTGAACCCATTTCACCCATATTTCGTGCATGTCATCAAGGTGTTAAAAATATTATATACCGAATTTCATTGAAATCGGTCTAGTAGTTCCTGAGATATGGTTTTTGGTCCATAAGTGGGCGAGACCACGCCCATTTTCAATTTTTACACAAAAGCCTGGGTGCAGCTTCATTCTGCACATTTCTTCCGTAAAATTTAGTGTTTCTGACGTTTCTTTTTTGTTAGTCGGTTAACGCACTTTTAGTGATTTTCAACATAAACCTTTGTATGGGAGGGTGGGCGTGGTTATTATCCGATTTCTTCCATTTTTGAACTGTTTATGGAAATGCTTGAAGAAAACGACTCTGTAGAGTTTGGTTGACATAACTATAGTAGTTTCCGAGATATGTACAAAAAACTAAGTAGGGGGCGGGGTCACGCCCACTTTCCACAAAAAAATTACGTCCAAATATGCCCCTCCCTAATGCGATCCTTTGTGCCAAATTTCACTTTAATATCTTTATTTATGGCTTAGTTATGACACTTTATAGGTTTTCGGTTTCCGCCATTTTGTGGGCGTGGCGGTTGGCCGATTTTGCCCATCTTCGAACTTAACCTTCTTTATGGAGCCAAGGAATACGTGTAATTTTTCAAGTTTCATCATGATATCTCAATTTTTACTTCAAGTTACAGCTTGTCGCGGACGGACGGACTTGGACAGATTGGGACGGACGGACAGACAGACATCCGGATTTCGACCTACTCGTCACCCTGATCACTTTGGTATATATAACCCTATATCTGACTCTTTTTAGTTTTAGGACTTACAAACAAACTGTTATGTGAACAAAACTATAATATTCTCCTTAGCAACATTTCGTTATGAGAATATAAAAACACTGAAAAAAAAATAATCGGAGAAAAGTTAACTTTTCCACTGAGCCTATAACATTCAGTGTGGCGTATAACCCTAAAAAGGCAGAATAAATCTTGGTGAGTCCACTCTTCATATTAGCTGCTTAAAACATTTTCCTTCTGCCGCTACTCTGCTACTCTCATAATTATTTCCAAATAACAGAAAACATAAATTAGTGTCCCTCAATTAGAATCCCTTGTTAGTATGTAGTCGAAAACTTGCTAATCGCAGACGCTTATCTTTTATCTTTAAGTTGAAATCAGCGAAGTTTTATTATTATTTTTTATTCATTTTGCACATTTATATGTATTATGTTGTTACTAACTGTGCATGGCAAACTTATACATTAATGAAACAAGCCACTTCCTACAACCAAATGTGATTTGTCATCATCTTTGAACCTTAGGTACAGTAATTATAGCATCAGCAAGAAAGCTTAAGCAGTTGGGTGGTAGCCGGCATCAAGACGACTAATGTCGTTTATTTTAGGTGAAAATATAAACAACTTAACATTTTGAACTTATTTAATATG
>NW_024390760.1:0-508 GCF_016617805.1 Bactrocera tryoni
GCTTCAACGGATCTGCTAGCTTTTATACCGCATCCTCCACTCCTGTCGCTCATCGTCGGGGATTGCTTATTCGTTTAAACTTATTTCGCAACTAACCTGCTACTACAGGCCGTCCGGCTATCCGCGACCTGCCGACCCCCCCGGTAGCTTAGAGCCCAGCTAAAAAGTTAGTACACGATGTGCTGCAGCTGTCCACTAAGTACGTGGAACGCAAGCACATCCTTCGGGTGTGCCAACGTATATATATGTGAGTGTGCGTGTGTGAGATTTTTTATATATTCAGCTGTACTCAAAAAAAAACAAATTCTGATAGGAAAAATGAGTTACAAGTGAAAATGACAATCTCTGGTTTCCATGTTTTGCTTATCATATAAGTGAAATTTCCTTGAAACAAAATATTGTTTTGCTTCATTTATGTATATCCCAGGTTCTCCACCTATCCTTAATGTACCCTGAACAGGGTATATTAAGTTTGTCACGAAGTTTGTAACACCCAGAAGGAAGGGTC
>NW_024390761.1:0-1067 GCF_016617805.1 Bactrocera tryoni
TATTCAAATACTGATCACTATTTAGATACTTATGTGGCATGCCAATTTTTATCCATTGTATCGCGCGACAATGGGAGTAAATAGATTCCGTATATGTATATGTACAACACTCGAGATGAATGGAAAAAGAAAATAAGGCGGCACCAATTCCTGATATGTGGGCAATGCTGAACAATCGATGAACATCTTTTCTCCTTACCATGGTCGTACTGGATTTGCTCATTACATACCGTCGAAACCAGCCTAGTGGAAATTCATATCACTGACGAAACAAATAACACTCACGAAAATAGCCGGGATGAAAGGCTCCGTACCGATAGAGTGGTACCCGTTCCTAAATATTTGTTATCGTGGAATCCTTACCACTACCATAATTTCTAATGTTATGGCAGCAAATAAGACACGGAAAAAATATTTATCCGTGTGTTCTTATCTACATAAAAAAACAAAGCTGCCATTCTATTCCAGATGCATCAGAAGGTGATAATACCAGACGGTAACCAGAAATGATAAATTATTATAATATAAATATTATATAAAACTGGCGTTGATACTATGGATCAAATGGTTACATGGTTGAAAGGTTGATCTACAAGATCACACAAGTCAACCACGATCTTCGAGAAAGTCAATGGCAATGTTCTTCAACATGCTAGACATTTTTTCACTGGAATCATATCTAATAGTTATATTATACAAAAGCAAAAATAAAATAAATTTATAGCCAGAACAACAACAAAACGTCTTCAGCCTTTTTCGTAAATTGAGTGAATAACTGACACTACCAATGGTAGAGCAACGCACAGCGAAACTCGATGCAGTAGAACTTTTTGCGCCAAAGTTCCTGGTTGAGCGATTAAACCAGATAGAAATTGTAAGAAAAAAATACGCAGAATCTTGCCCATATGGACATTGTATTGCCATTAAAAAACGACGACGAAAGACTCGCAGGAGCTGTACTAAATGTCCAAAAGCCAGTTTGAGATAAAATATTCATTTAATTTTGCACAATACCTAAAATGTTATGTAACATTACGCATTATATATCAAATTAATACATAATACAC
>NW_024390762.1:0-2447 GCF_016617805.1 Bactrocera tryoni
TGTCAGTCTTCCATAGTTCATCATCAACATTATATCTAAGTCGATAATTCAAACTCAAATCTGTCGGTTCATTATCATAATATCAGGATATTCGAGTTCATCATCAAATCTAAATTCATCGATTCGTGTTCAACGATTTCCATTGAATGTTCTCTACTCTACTACTCCAATTCTAAACCAAATACTCCTAATATTCATCCTCGATCAAATCCTCTGAAATATCGATGATCTGGGATCGTCTCATCTTCTCCATTCCATGACATCTATCCTCATTCGATATCTACCTCGGTCGTTTCCATAATCTGATGGTAGGTACTCGTCATCGCTATCTCCAGAAGTCCAAGTCACTATCATTCAATAACGCCTCAATTTTACTCGGTCGTCCATGTTGAAACTGAAAATCGGTCATACATTACACAAAACTAATGTTTAGTCCTGAGGTACACATATGTGCACCACAGAAAATAAGGAAAAGTTACGCGGGTAGAATTAAGAAAAATGTAAAACCTACCTTTTTACACGATAATCCAACACTTCAACTGTAGTATCCACTTTGAATTACCAAAAACAAGTGAACAATTGATTTTTTATTGATTTTCAAAGTTACTGACTAGGCGTCTCTTGCAAAAATTCTCAACTGTCATATTAAAATTAGATAAATACACAAAAAATAAGTGTTTAGGGCCACTTAGTGATAAATAGTGGAAACTTTGAAAGCTTTAGAAAAAATTTGTAGTACAAACCTTTACCATAAAATGTCACTAAGATGATTAAGTTCAGTGAAATTTCAAGTGCACATATGTGTACCCAGGGTCTGAAGAGGTTAATTCTTAAATTTTTCACTTTTGTTTTTCGGAACACTCCTCGAAATCAATTTCTTTGCGACCCCTTTTAGTTTATTTGTAGTCTGACAATTATTAGACGTTTTTTTTATTAATCAAAAGCCTCTCCCTCATGTCTGTTGGATTTTTGCCCATCGATCCTTAAAATCCTGAATAAAAACGACAAAAATTCAAATTAAGAATGCTTGCATATCCTCTGGATTCGTTTGTCTTATCAATTTTTTGCTTCATTATATTCAACTTGTCTGTGTAATTGCGAAGCCTCAGCATTTTAATAATACTGTAAAAGACTACGTCGAAAATGAATCTTTTGAGTTTATTCCTAAAATATAGAGACTGTATTCAAAACTTCGCGTGAGTATTTCTTGTATCCATTAACAAAATAACGAGGAGGAACAACACATTCTATATATTAACACTTAACAAAATATAACAGCACGTCATTATAGCAACGAAATATACCACCACGACCACTCACATCGAATTGTACTTGTTTCTCTTAAGAGGAACTGTTTGAATAAAACATGATTTTTTTTTTTTAACGTTGGGAAAGATAGAAAACCCAACGATGTTTGTCAAATAAAATAAGACGCGTTTGGTTCGGATTTAAAAATGTGCTCAGCTCTGGTTGCCCAGAGCTCCTGTATTTATGAAATTTCTTGTCCTAATTTGTGTATGCACCGCATGCAGAGTACATACACCAATCTTAATACAAATCTATTGTACTTACCGAAGTATGTACACATATCTTAAACATAAAGTGTTCTCAGCAGCATACACACTATTTCTTATCTTTTAATAGTTTTAGGATCATTTCCGTCCCTTTACATTGAGTGCATTAAATATTGCAGTCTCTAATCAATATGCCAGTTCAAATATATTGAACGGAGAAGCATCTTCATAGTGTTGAGGCAGTACAAAGCAATACATAAACAACGCATAGAGATACATAATACATTTATGAGGCACGTATGCATTTATGTGCAATACATTATGCACTCAACAATTAACAACTCGCTATTTACTTAAGATAACATATTGACTTAAGATATGTATTTAGGCAATTGAATATTTCTCGAACGATCGATTCAATTTTTGGACGATGCGTCGACCGTTGAATATGAAAAACAGGAAAGTTAAAGTGTATTAATATATAAAAAGAAACACGAAATGTGTGTGTGGTATTTGCCAATTAAATTGGATCTTTGATAAATGATAGATTACACAATTATTGGTGGTGAAAGTTTGTTGGTGGCCGGTGGAAAAGTGCACGTCGTCGTCTCGATTCTGAAACCAGCAGTGTCCCTAGCTGATTAGCAGGACCGCTTGCTAACCGGGAATTTTAACGAAACCATTGCCAGTTGAGTGAAAGCTGTTAACCGTTGAGTGAAAGCTATTAACAGCTAACTGCTTGTGGTTTGTTATCTACTACTAGGGGTGGTAAAAGAAATTGGAAGCGCTGGCCTAAACATACCGGCCCCTGCGGTGAGGCAACAAAAAAAAATTAAATGTCCATCGACCACCACAACGATGTAATACAAATTTATGGTACAATATGAGTACAGATAGAAAATAGTTTATTCATTATTATAATTATATATATAT
>NW_024390763.1:0-586 GCF_016617805.1 Bactrocera tryoni
TGCCATCTTTGTTGTTGTACTTAGTGCACCACGGTTGCCGATAAGAGCCGCTCGTTGAACACGTTCTAGTTGTTTAGTGAGTGTGGCTTTACCGAGCGCCATCCACCACAGAACAGTATTGGCTTAATTACAGTTCCGTAAAGTCAAAGCAAAACTTTTGCTGAGAGACCAAATGCTTCCCAATAGTTCTTTTAAGACAATCACTGTCTTCCGCATCCTTTCATTAATTTCTACAACATGATAGCAATGATCCCCAGTGAGAGAATGGGTATATCTTCTTCTTCTTAATTGGCGTAGACACCGCTTACGCGATTTTAGCCATTTAACAACAGCGCGCCAGTCGTTTCTTCTTTTCGCTACGTGGCGCCAATTGCATATTCCAACCGTAGCCAGGTCTTTCTCCACCTGGTCCTTCCAACGGAGTGGAGGTCTTCCTCTTCCTCTACTTCCCCCGGCGGGTACTGCGTCGAATACTTTCAGAGCTGGAGTGTTTTCGTCCATCCGAACAACATGACCTAGCCAGCGTAGCCGCTGTCTTTTAATTCGCTGAACTATGTCGATGTCGTCGTATATCTCGTACAGCTCA
>NW_024390764.1:0-1190 GCF_016617805.1 Bactrocera tryoni
CAAATACACTGTTGCTATTGATAGGGACAACTCTATGACAACTTCAGTAACATCAAAACGGCTAGTTAGCATAAACATGTAAAGTTCATATTTTTACGCATCTTGATATCGATTGCGTAATATGTATGTACCAAAAAATCAATTTTACACCTTAATTTAAGATTGCAAAGTTGTTCCAAATACACTGTCGCTATTGCTATAGAACAACTCTGTGACAACTCCAATAACATCAAAACGATTAATTAGCATAAATATGTAAAGTTCATATTTTTACGCATCTTGATATCGATTGCATAATGTGTATGTACCAAAAAATCAATTTTACATCTTAATATAAGATTGTAAAATTGTTCCAAATACACTGTCGCTATTGCTATAGAACAACTCTATGACAACTCCAATAACATCAAAACGGCTAATTTGCATAAATATGTAAAGTTCATATTTTTACGCATCTTGATATCGATTGCATATTGTGTATGTATCAAAAAATCGATTCTACACCTTAATTTAAGATTGCAAAGTTGTTCCAAATACACTGTCGCTATTGCTATAGAACAACTCTATGACAACTTCAATAACATCAAAACGATTAATTAGTAAAAATATGTGAAGTTCATATATTTACGCTACCTGATATCGATTGCATATTGTGTATGTATCAAAAAATCGATTCTACACCTTAATTTAGGATTGTTAAATTGTTCCAAATACATTGTCGCTATTGCTAGAGGACAACTCTATGACAACTTCAATAACATCAAAACGGCTAATTTGCATAAATATGTAAAGTTCATATTTTTACGCATCTTGATATCGATTGCATATTGTGTATGTATCAAAAAATCGATTCTACACCTTAATTTAAGATTGCAAAGTTGTTCCAAATACACTGTCGCTATTGCTATAGAACAACTCTATGACAACTCCAATAACATCAAAACGGCTAATTTGCATAAATATGTAAAGTTCATATTTTTACGCAACTTGATATCGATTGCTTAATGTGTATGTATCAAAAAATCAATTCTACACCTTAATATAAGATTGCGAAATTTCTCCAAAGACACTCTCGCTATGGATATACGACAACTCTATGACAACTCCAATAACATCAAAACGGCAAGTTAGCATAAATATGTAAAGTTCATATTTTTACGCATCTTGATACCGATTGCTTAATGTGTATG
>NW_024390765.1:0-3369 GCF_016617805.1 Bactrocera tryoni
GTTTTCTCCTTCGCACTCATTCAAATAAATCAAGAGATGAAAGAAACTTTTTTTCATCGCATTTAGGTAAACAAAAAATAACCCGAAAATGTGCGTTGGTGTTAGTGTATAGAGAAAAAATGTGTAGTAAAATATATGTACATATGTATGTATGGTATAAAATTTAATTCGGAAATACGCTTTTGTTTGTTGTTTCTTGCTGGAAATTTCGCAAGTAAATACTTGAACTTTTATATATATTTTTTCGGGGTACTTTTGTGTTATAACACAACGCTAAGCATTTACCGGCAATCACTAATCTGTTATATACAGTACCAAACTGCTTTGTTAGCGGTTTTCGGTTTTCACCGGAAAATTAACCGAACGCCGAAAACAGTTTAGTAACGGTTTTCACTTATTTTTCGACCGGAATTTTGGTCTGAACCAACCATATACCAAATGAATATAATATATAAAAATTGAAAGGAGACGATACAACTCACTTTGATTTCCGCCAGGGGCTTTTGGGGATAATATGAGTGTGAGTGTCTGTGTGTATGTGCCTTTGATGCCTTTTAGCTGCTAGAGAACTACATTATGCCCCAGAAAATGTGGTGCAAATTTTGAACGTATGTTGTGCTCTTCATAATATTTGCACTCTTTTTAATGTGGAATCACCTGCCAATATAGCAATAGAAGTTGAAGAAGTCGATGCTAGTTATACTGAAACCATAGGAAATGCGAATGAAACCTAAACGTTTAAGGGATCAATTAAAAAACCGTATGATTAATTTATAAACATATAACACTATTAAATAAAGTAAACTTTTTAATTTTTCACATTTTCACATTTATTTGATTAAAATTCACATTATTGATATAAAACTTTAGCCTCTTGCACATGTGCATACATATCTATGTATATTTGTAAGTACATATATGTAATAAAAAGTAAAAACTATTACAGCAACACAAAATACGTCTTTAAATCAAAACAATGCATTTAAACTAACAATATAATAAATAAATAATTATCAGTAATTATTAAAAAAATAACTAACAGACTTCAATGTCAATAACTAAAATACAACATTTTTATTGGTCGCGCTGTTCAAATTCTAGCATTTGCTTTTTTAGTTCTAATGTTGCAAATTTTAGTTATGTTTAGTCCAAATCAATCCTTTTTTTGTGTTCGAATTTTTCAACAGCCAATTTATATTTAATCATATTTAATTTCAGAAAAAACTTATAATGAACCTTTGTGATAAGCGATTTGGTTATCCACCTGCTTATTTAAAAGGCTCTCTTTCTTTTGCGGAACGACTCTTTGACTCGGACTTCGGAATTCGTCGGTTGTGATGTCTGACCCACTTGGTTGCATTAACTGTGCTGCACCAAATTCTAAGGTGCCGCTTATTCCACTGACGGATATTTCCATTTCCAGAAGCTCACTAACCTGCTCCTCCAACGGTGTTAAGGAGCAATGACTTGGAGGACCATGACCAGTTCTAGAGATACTTAGTTTGTTTCGCCGCATTTTTGGTTTCAAATGGGTTTTATAATCCGACCAAACCTTTAAATAATTAAGTAATATGTGCTTCAAAAATCATTTATAATTAATCTTTTTTACCTTTTTCCATTTTAAAACATCGCGCGATAGTGGCCCCGCAGTATTAAGGTCACATACCAACTCTTTACATAAATAATATGCAGCATTTTTCGCGTCCACAGTTTTCAGTTGTCCTTTGGAAAGTTCTTATAATTAATTAAAATTTCGAATTGTGTTGGGTTTGTTTGTTTATTTTTTAGAATGTTACCTGTTAAATAATTTTTTTTTAAATTAAAACTACAAATATGCCTTATAAACTTACATTTTTTGTCCGTTGCGCTTGCCAGTTTGATATCGAATCAAATATTCGTTAAACGCACAGGTTTGACACTCGTTTACGCAATACAGAGTACTGCCATTGCGAAAGGGTAAAAAACAAAATCGCAAAACGCAATTTCCAATCCGCTTGTCGCCTTACAGAGTTGCTTTTTTTCATTAACGAGCATTTTCACTTGCGCAACGCCTTACAGAGTAACCCCCCCCCCTGTAATTGCGAAAAAAATTGATTTTTTTGAAAGGTTTAGATGTAAAATATTAAAAATCCCAAGTTACATATATACATTTGAAAGGAAATATAATTTAGGTACATTTTAAATTGGAAACTAATAGCTTGTTTGTGTTGGAAATTGATTTCATGGAAAAAAATTAAACTTCAACACACATGTTCATTGAATCACATGTATGTGTTTATATGCGTTTGCACTGAATTTCGCGATAATGTGATATCAAATATATATAGCTATAACAGATACATATTGCAGTATCGTTACATAATAACAAATAAATCCTTTATATAGAAATTAGTTAGAATTTCGAAAATATAGAAGCAAATGATGCTAATTTTTATATAGATCAGTGCAGAAACTTTTGGTAGTGGTAAAAGGTTAAACAATTTTATATTTAATAGAATGAAACCTATTAAAAAACAAAAGACTTAATAACAAGAAAGTAGGCAGTAATAATTAACGGGTGATCTGAGGTCGGGAAGATAAAAATAAAACAAAATCTTGAAGAGATCTTGATTTCTCTCGACGTGAATTTGAGGGTTATTTCTCTTGATTTTTTCATCGATATTATGTATACTTGCATATATTTTCTGTATAATGTTTTTGGGAAAAAAGTTACCATCACTGTTATCTTTCTCCTCATCTTTACAATTTTTGGCTTTCACCATATATTTATGTAATTTATAAGCTAGGATTGGATTTAAGTTGTCCCCATATCTCCAATGGATCATCAACTTTGTTAAAATATTCACCGCTCTCCAAATTTAGTTAAAGCGTGTATCTCCAACCAATTGTTTTAGTAGAGGGTTCCATCCGGATATTAACTAGTTTACAAGCATTACAATTAAAGTGCTTGCCAATGGCAATAGTAACGACGATACTTTATATACAAGTAATTCTAGTAATACTTGCATTAGAAAAATCTCCACAACCTTAAACTTGAAACATATTATAGACATAAATGGTTTTTTGTAAGAAATCGATATGGTTTTCTCACTTAATTTAAGTAAATGTTGAGTAAAACTTGGAATTCTTTTGCAGCATGATTTAAAAAATTATTTTCCTCAAAATGAAATAACTTCAATGGAGAGTCCAAGTATATATGTGATCGTGCATAAAAATAAGGAGGAGTCCATATGGTCTACAGTGTTTGGAAAGTGAACGTGTTCCCATTTCCTATTAAATTTATGTTTACATTACGCGAACTGTTAGAGATATCTCTCTATTCAAATATAAAGATTTGCGGTAGGCATCTTCAAAGGGTACTAAGGATGA
>NW_024390766.1:0-1351 GCF_016617805.1 Bactrocera tryoni
TTTTTAAGAGCTTGATAACTTTTTTTTAAAAAAAAACGCATAAAATTTGCAAAATCTCATCGGTTCTTTATTTGAAACGTTAGATTGGTTCATGACATTTACTTTTTGAAGATAATTTCATTTAAATGTTGACCGCGGCTGCGTCTTAGGTGGTCCATTCGGAAAGTCCAATTTTGGGCAACTTTTTCGAGCATTTCGGCCGGAATAGCCCGAATTTTTTCGGTAATGTTGTCTTCCAAAGCTGGAATAGTTGCTGGCTTATTTCTGTAGACTTTAGACTTGACGTAGCCCCACAAAAAATAGTCTAAAGGCGTTAAATCGCATGATCTTGGTGGCCAACTTACGGGTCCATTTCTTGAGATGAATTGTTCTCCGAAGTTTTCCCTCAAAATGGCCATAGAATCGCGAGCTGTGTGGCATGTAGCGCCATCTTGTTGAAACCACATGTCAACCAAGTTCAGTTCTTCCATTTTTGGCAACAAAAAGTTTGTTAGCATCGAACGATAGCGATCGCCATTCACCGTAACGTTGCGTCCAACAGCATCTTTGAAAAAATACGGTCCAATGATTCCACCAGTGTACAAACCACACCAAACAGTGCATTTTTCGGGATGCATGGGCAGTTGGCCACCAAGATCATGTGATTTAACGCCTTTAGACTATTTTTTGTGGGGCTACGTCAAGTCTAAAGTCTACAGAAATAAGCCAGCAACTATTCCAGCTTTGGAAGACAACATTTCCGAAGAAATTCGGGCTATTCCGGCCGAAATGCTCGAAAAAGTTGCCCAAAATTGGACTTTCCGAATGGACCACCTAAGACGCAGCCGCGGTCAACATTTAAATGAAATTATCTTCAAAAAGTAAATGTCATGAACCAATCTAACGTTTCAAATAAAGAACCGATGAGATTTTGCAAATTTTATGCGTTTTTTTTTAAAAAAAAGTTATCAAGCTCTTAAAAATCACCCGATATAAATATAGTATACTTGAGTACTTATAGAAATATAGAGCAGAACTTTATTTAAACTTGAAACATGATGAAGTTCCCAAAAAACTTCTCAAGGTATGGAGCGATGTTCGGGGCAGGATTTTGGTTTTTTATTTGCTTCTTTCTATGGGGTATTAGCGACGTGGTATTTGGTTGGAGTTGTGGTTTGATCTGTGCCGAGAAACGAGTGGCTCTTTGTGGTAGAGCTTTGAAGATCTTGGGATGTAATATAAAAGTGCTCTCATTGCCGGGATACATGAGAGCAGAGGAGTTTCGAAGGTCATTTAATGTTCCGTCCACGACCTGTATATGTGCTTTATGGCTCATGGCGCATTCATCTCACATAATGATGATAATAAAAAG
>NW_024390767.1:0-1695 GCF_016617805.1 Bactrocera tryoni
TTTTGTTCAGCGATGAGGCTCATTTCTGGTTGAATGGCTACGTAAATAAGCAAAATTGCCGCATTTGGGGTGAAGAGCAACCAGAAGCCGTTCAAGAACTGCCCATGCATCCCGAAAAATGCACTGTTTGGTGTGGTTTGTACGCTGGTGGAATCATTGGACCGTATTTTTTCAAAGATGCTGTTGGACGCAACGTTACGGTGAATGGCGATCGCTATCGTTCGATGCTAAGAAACTTTTTGTTGCCAAAAATGGAAGAACTGAACTTGGTTGACATGTGGTTTCAACAAGATGGCGCTACATGCCACACAGCTCGCGATTCTATGGCCATTTTGAGGGAAAACTTCGGAGAACAATTCATCTCAAGAAATGGACCCGTAAGTTGGCCACCAAGATCATGCGATTTAACGCCTTTAGACTATTTTTTGTGGGGCTACGTCAAGTCTAAAGTCTACAGAAATAAGCCAGCAACTATTCCAGCTTTGGAAGACAACGTTTCCGAAGAAATTCGGGCTATTCCGGCCGAAATGCTCGAAAAAGTTGCCCAAAATTGGACTTTCCGAATGGACCACCTAAGACGCAGCCGCGGTCAACATTTAAATGAAATTATCTTCAAAAAGTAAATGTCATGAACCAATCTAACGTTTCAAATAAAGAACCGATGAGATTTTGCAAATTTTATGCGTTTTTTTTTTTAAAAAAGTTATCAAGCTCTTAAAAAATCACCCGATACTTCATATGATAAACCCGCTTAGTAGCAAAGTCGCTTCTGCCGAGTTGAATTTAGAGAGGATTAACTACAAAGCGGCTCTAGTTCAGGAACCGTGGATAGCTTCGGGAAACATGGTAACTGGACTAAAAACGTCAACAAATTATACTAGTACATACTTCCCGATTGTAACGAACAAGCTAAGTATAGCCATACTAGTTAAGAAAAGTATGCATTAATAAGTAAATTTAATTAAGTTTCCATTCAGACGACCTGATAGCAGTAGCCGTATAGAACGGCTAGGATGATAACCTACTCATGCTGATGATAGGCGTAGACGCGAATCTGGACCACGCAGTATGGGTAACGGGGATGCCAGAGAAAGGGCTTAATCCTGGTGGAACAAGGTGCTCGGATCACTGAGTGTTAAGCGGCTCTTCGACCAGCTAAGATGGCCGATGAAGAATGCTGCTAGATATAAAGATGTACGTAGGGAGTTTTAAAAAGAGATTCGCATAGCCAAGAGGCAGTGGTGGAGATTCTGCAGCAAGTTGGAAAATACAACCGAGGTAGTTAAGCTTAGAAACGCACTATCCCAGCACCTGAATACTCCTGGGCTTTTGCGCAAAAATGTGAAGAGTGTACTGGATGCAGACTGGACTCCGTCCTTGGAAGACCTGGGCAGTGGACTGGATGCACACTGGACTCCATCTTTGAAAGACCTGGTCAATACGCATTTTTTATGGTGTACGGACCTAAAAACATTCAACCTGTTAAAGATAGCTTAGAGCACGTCCCCTCCGACATCATAACGAAGAACTAAATATGTTTAGCAATGAGAGACTAACGGTACCTTCGGTATTTTACCAGGCACGATGTAAAATATATCAACACCGCTGTTACCTTGCCTGATAACAATATATGAAAGAGGTGTAAAGCTTAACTATTCATCGGAGTGAAGTGAGAGTCGTATTACTACTGAAGAA
>NW_024390768.1:0-2214 GCF_016617805.1 Bactrocera tryoni
TGGTTTAGTGGTGACTGTGTGGCGAAATTATTTTTGTTGAAAGTATGATCGGAAAACCAGATTTCGCTCCAAGCCACGCACACAATCTTACAAATTGGATATAATTGCAAACGATATTCAGGAATAAGTATAAAGGCTAAAAGTGCCAAAATAGCTCTAGAATCCCAACGGGCATTACTAAGTGCTGGTATTGCTTTAAATTGTATGTGGGGAAAACGTTAATTTTTCTCGAAGTATTTAAAAGATTCAGTCTACAAAACTTTTTTTTTTCAGCAATTCTGATAAAAAAGTAATTTCGTTTTGCGCGCAAACTTTTTTGCAATTTCGCATAAAAAAAAATAATGGAGTTCATACTTTTTTATTCTCTATTCCACTATGCTATGACGTTTTTCATATTTGCAAAAATTGTAAAAAGTTATATGCCTAATGTACACATTTAAAAATCAAAACGAATTGTTTCAAATCATTAGCTTCACATACTAAAGTTAATTAATCTTCTTTATCTTACTGAAGTTGGCATAAAGCCAAAACGGCAGTGCATTTGGAAAATTCCTGCATGTACACATTTAGCAATCCATTACAAGTTGCTTCAAATCATTAGGTTAACATATTAAAGTTCATTAACACTCACCATCTTACTCAAGTTGGCATAAAGCCAAAACGGCAGTGCATTTGGAAAAAATTCCATAATTTTACATTTAGGTATAAAACCAACTCTCTTGCATGTAAACAATTAAAAATCCATATCAATTTGTTTCAAATTATTAGCTTCACATATTAAAGTTAATTAACCCTCATCATCTTACCCAAGTTGACATAAAGCCATAACGGCAGTGCATTTGGAAAAAGTTCCACAATTTTACATTTAGGTATAAAACCGATTTTCTTGCATGTACACATTTAGAAATCTATATCAAGTTGCTTCAAATCATTAACTTCACATATTAAAGTTAACTAACCTTCTTCATCTTACTGAAGTTGGCATAAAGCCAAAACGGCAGTGCATTTGGAAAATTCCAGAATTTTACATTTAGGTATAAAACCGATTTTCTTGCATGTACACATTTAGAAATACATATGAAGTTGCTTCAAATCGCTAACTTCATATATTAAAGTTAATTTACCTTCTTCATCTTACTCAAGTTGACATAAAGCCATAACGGCAGTGCATTTGGAAAATTCCACAATTTTACATTTAGGTATAAAACCGATTTTCTTGCATATACACATTTAGAAATACATATGAAGTTGCTTCAAATCATTAACTTCATATATTAAAGTTAATTAACCTTCTTCATCTTACTCAAGTTGACATAAAGCCATAACGGCAGTGCATTTGGAAAAAGTCCACAATTTTACATTTAGGTATAAAACCGATTTTCTTGCATATACACATTTAGAAATACATATCAAGTTGCTTCAAATCATTAACTTCACATATTAAAGTTAATTAACCTTCTTCATCTTACTGAAGTTGGCATAAAGCCAAAACGGCAGTGCATTTGGAAAAATTCCACAACTTTACATTTAGGTATAAAACCAATTTTCTTGCATACACACAATTAGAATTCCAAAACGAATTGCTTCAAATCATTAACTTTACAAATTAAAATTAGTTAACCTTCTTCATCTTACCAAAGTTACATAAAGCCATAACGGCAGTGCATTTGGAAAAATTCCACAATTTTACATTTAGGTATAAAACTGATTTTCTTGCATATCCACATTTAGAATCACGTATGAAGTTGTTTCAAATCATTAACTTCATATATTAAAGTTAATTAACCTTCTTAATCTTACTGAAGATGGCATAAAGCCAAAACGGCAGTAAGTTTGGAAAATTCCAGAATTTTACATTTAGGTATAAAACTGATTTTCTTGCAAGTACACATTTAGAAATCCAAAGCAAGTTGCTTCAAATCATTAGTTTCACATATTAAAGTTAATTAACCTTCTTCATCTTATCGAAGTTGACATAAAGCCATAACGGCAGTGCATTCGGAAGAATTCGACAATCTTATATTCAGGTATAAAGTCGATTTTCTTGTATATACACATTTAGCAGTCGATATTGAGTTGCTTTAATTCATTAATTTAACATTATTATGTTAATTTACCTTATTCATCTTACCCAAGTTGACATAAAGCCATAACGGCAGTGTATTTGGAAAACTTCCAGAAATTCACATTAAGGTATAAAACCGATTTTCTTGC
>NW_024390769.1:0-3459 GCF_016617805.1 Bactrocera tryoni
AAAGCTGAATATTCATGATCATCAGGTAATGCTTTGTATTTAGTAAGATCAGAAGAGTGTGCTGAGTTATGAGATCTTAAAACGAGGTGAAACCTAAACTGTGGAATGCCGCTGACAACAACTCATCAAATTGTTAGAAAATGTCCCGAATCTGCGACTAGACACGAGGCAAAAATTTTCCATAATGATAATGCTGGGGTTCATGTTGAAAGAACGGTTAAAAGCTATTTGGTAGAGGCTGAGAAGTTTGCGCCTCAGCCGCCTTAAATCCAATATCTTGCTTCTTCTTTGTTTCGCTAAGCAAAGCCTTATAGCTGCAGGTGGACAAAACTTTGAAGAAAACTAAAAATTGTACAGGATTTCTTTAAACGAACGTACAAATTTTGAAATAAAACAGACGAATATACATACATAGCTATAGAACAAATAGCATGAAATTTATACTCAGAAGTATTTCTATTTTTAAATTAATCCCATAAGAAATTTGTATTTGCAATTATCACAAATTCTCACTTTTCTGCACTGCTTTATTTTTTCAAGAAATTAGATTAAATGTTGCATTATGTGTAAACGACCCTAAAATGGCAACAACAACTACAAACGACATTAAAAAGTACTTTCTCACAAAACAAAAAGAGTAATAATAACGAAGGAGTGGCAAAAAAACTACCATAAACACAATTACACGCGAATATCGAGGGCGAAGCATTCGCAGATAGCAAGTGAATGGGCGGGTGGGCGCCAAAATTAATTTCCTACTGCAATATTTTGATACATTTTGCGTGTGAACAGGGTATTCTACTATTTTACCATGATTTTGTTGTTGTTTATTGTTTTTCACAATATTTTTTGCTGCGACAATTTCATTATACGGCGCTTAATTTCGCCTGCTGCGCACTGAGAAACTTTCCGACTTGAACTTGTACTTCCAAGCTCATTTGGTCGATAATGATGTTGTTATTGTTATTATTATAATGACTTTTTAACTTTTCATTTACTTGTTTACATTTTTATTGTGCTTTTTCTTGTATTTTTCATTTGGTCTTCAATAAATTCATTTTCTTTGTAATGATTGTTTGTCGTTTTTTCCGTTTTCTGTTAACTTTTTAGTGATTTTCACGAATGTTAGGGTACTATTTTTGTTGCTGTTAAAATATTTAATATTATTAAAGGTATATAATATACTATTTTGAATCCGCTTGCCTTCCAGCGCGCCAGCAAAGTGATACAAATTTGATTTACTAGGGCGTGCGTCTCCTTTTCGGTAAAAAAAACTTTCTTGTTTTTGTAAAAGAACGCATGATTTTTGTTATTATTTTGGGGTCGAGTTGCTTACAGATTTAACAGAAAAATAATAGTAAATTCGTATTACAATCGTATTAAGTTGTGGATCATGAAGTCAACCTCCAGATTTTTCACTTCATTCTAACCTCACTTAATTGTATTGTATTGTATGTTGTTATTTATTTCACATATATTAAACTATATATTATGTAGTTGCATATATACCATATATATATATATATCTTTGTTATAATAGCTAGGTAGGTGTTAAGTGCCCGAGTACTGGCCAAGCGGTATGGCGTCTGTTGAAAACTCATTAAAACTTTTTTTACAGCCCATTTAAAAGCAATTTGTAAATTGTGAAACTTCCACTGACCGGCAATAAAAAAAAAATGATTTCATTTGCAATATTGTTGAGTTTTTTAATAATTGTTTTCAGTTTTATATACATATATACATTGTTTCTTGTTTTCATTTTGTGTTATCCTTGTTGGCTACGGAAAGTTTCTCATCATTTATGTGATAGATGAAGTCGCGTAACTCGCGGAAAGTTGACTTGAATATAAAATAATATTATAAAGTGGCGGCAAATAAATAGTTACTACCATACATCCGAAGTCGTGGAAGCTGTGAGCAGCTTAGTGGCGAATAAACCGATGATATATGTAGGGAGAAGATCGAAAGCGCTTTTGGAAAAAACAATATTTTTGTTTTACTTTTTTCAATGTAATTTCTATGGTGTAATGTCTAGATATATATGTAGTACTTCATACCATTTCTCTTCGAAAAACAATTTACAGTGATTGCGCTTTGCACCAGGAACAAATGTCATAAGGTATACATACATATATAGATCATTTTTAATTTTAATGACAGTCGCTTTCTTGAATGAAAAATTCTTATCAAGGGTTAGTATGTTTCAGAAAAAAGTCATGCGGTATTTTCGCTAGTTGGCGCTGAAAGTGCGTAGTTCTAGTTTTATTCGTCGCATCGGGTCATGCTATACCTTTTTGGAAAGCCCATTTCACGCGCTAACACGTGTTTGATTGATTGTCGTTTCGTTTAAGTCGTTCGTGAGTTATAGCGTCGCAAACATGGAGCAAAATAAAGAGAAAATGTGGCATATTTTACAGTGCTACAACGATAAAGGGCAAAATGCATCTCAAGCCGCCAATAAAATTTGTGCAGTTTATGGACCCGATACAGTTTCCATTTCCACCGCACAACGATGGTTTCAACGTTTTTGTTCTGGTGTAGAGGTGGTCGAAATGCACCACGCTCCGGAAGGCCTGTCGTCGAAAATTGCGATAAAATCGCTGAATTGGTCGAAAGAGACCGGCATAATAGCAGCCGTAGCATCGGTCAGGAGCTGGGCATGAGTCATCAAAAATTCATTTCAATCTCAAAAAAAAATTCAATAAAAATACCGCAAGAGTTTTTTGACAACCCATTATATAAGTCTTAAATTGAGCCAGGATTTATGGAGTCTTGGCAATATGAGCACCAGTATCTATTATGACTTGCACATAATCTCTGGTATTAGACAATTGCTTTTTCGCTTCTATAAGTGTTCCAGGGAAATCCTAAATTACATTTTTTTATCAATCACTATTTTGTACATTTTATGAAATTCTTGACCCTTTTGTTATTATTTAATTGTTCTTTATTTATTTATTATTTATTCTTTTTGTTAACATTTTGTCGATGTAAACAAAGTTTATATTTGGTCAATGACACTTATGTTTACTTTCAGTCAAGTCCATAACCTTTGTTTACATTTAGCCAAGTCCACAACCCGTGTTTTCATTTTGAAGTCTCTGAACCTTTTGTTTACATTCTATGGGGTCAATGGCCTATTTGTTAACATTATGAGATCAATGCCCATTTTGTTTGCTTTATTTTTATGTTATGAGGTCAAGTTAGCTTTTGTTTACTTTTAGCCAAGCCGACAACCTTTATTTGCATTTAACCAAGTCCACAATCTTTGCATAAATTTAGACAAGTCACCTTTATTTTACCGAGGTTAATGACCCCTATGTTTATATTATATTAGGCCAGGTACATTATTGTTTACTTTAAGCCAAGTTCACAACCGTTGTTTATATTTAGCCAAGTCCACAACCCGTGTTTTCATATAGCATATGAACGCACACTTATCAAATATCCAAATATTAA
>NW_024390770.1:0-816 GCF_016617805.1 Bactrocera tryoni
TGAAGAACCATCGATGTTTCATTTCACGATGTTTGCATCCCTACGCAGGTTTCGTTTTGGGTGGACAATCACAAACTAATTCGTCGCAACATTTTGTGAGGTAACCATATTTCGTGAAATCATACTAAACGAGTTTCGAGTTCAATATCTTTCTTGAAGGGGCAGTGAAAAAGTTGTTTCAAAATTTGATTGAAGCTACGATCTTAACTGCTAAATCAAAAGGAAAAGTTTTTTGATACCGCGTATCCCTATGAATCCAAATTATACGAGTATGTCATTTCAATTCAAACGATTACAATTAAGTTTAAAAATAGCCAGCAATTCCAGCAATATGTCAGTTGCAAACAGACTTAAGCAACCTAGTTTCTTGGTGTGATAGAAATGACATGCCATTGAACCTTAAAAAATGTAAAACGATGTGCTTTTCACGTAGAGCTGTAGACCCTACCTCATACGCAATACAAAACTTTAGGTTGGAGCAAGTATGCAGTTTAGTTGATCTGGGAGTAACTATGGACCACAAACTCAATTTTAATCTTCACGTATCTTCCACGGTTTTTAAAGCTAAAGGCGCTCTTAGTTTTGTTAAACGTTGGTCTAAAGAATTTAGAGATCCGCTTACCACAAAAATTCTTTTTACATCTCTGGTGAGGCCTATATTGGAGTATGCTTCTGTGGTTTGGAACCCTAGTTACCAAGTCCATTCGGATAAGTTAGAGTCCGTTCAAAAACAATTTTTACGTTTTGCCTTAAATCATTTGCATTGGGATTCCAGTTTAAATCTTCCCCTTACATTAACCGTTTAAAACTTATAAA
>NW_024390771.1:0-977 GCF_016617805.1 Bactrocera tryoni
GATTGTGGAATTCTTCCAAATGCACTGCCGTTATGGCTTTATGTCCACTTCAGTAAGATGAAGAAGGTTTATTAACTTAAATAAGTGAAGTAAATGATTCGAAGCAACTCAATATCGATTGCTAAATGTGTATATACAAGAAAATAGAATTTATACCTGAATATAACATTGTCGATTTCTTCCAACTGCTTTGCCGGTTTGGCTTTACGTCAATGTCAACTTCAGTAAGATGTAGAAGATTAATTAACTTAAATATGTTCGATTAATGATTTATGGCAATTCAATATCGATTACAAAAAGTGTGTGTACAAGAAAATCGACTTTATACCTGAACATTAGTTTGTCGAATTCTTCCAAATGCACTGACGTTATGGCTTTATATCAGCTTCAGTAAGATGAAGAAGGTTTATTAACTAAAATATGTTAAATTAATGAATTAAAGCAACTCAATATCGATTGCTAAATGTGTATATACAAGAATATCGACTTTATACCTAAACATAAGAAGGTGGAATTCTTCCAAATGCAATGCTGTTATGGCTTTATATCCACTTCAGTAAGAGGAAGAAGGTTAATTAACTTAAATAAGTGAAGAAAATGATTGGAAGAAACTCAATATTGATCGCTAAATGTGTATTTACAAGAATGTCGACTTTACACCTAAACATAAGAAGGTGGAATTCTTCCAAATGCAATGCTGTTATGGCTTTATATCCACTTCAGTAAGAGGAAGAAGGTTAATTAACTTAAATAAGTGAAGAAAATGATTGGAAGAAACTCAATATTGATCGCTAAATGTGTATTTACAAGAATGTCGACTTTACACCTAAACATAAGAAGGTGGAATTCTTCCAAATGCACTGCCGTTATGGCTTTATATCCACTTCAGTAAGATGAAGAACGTTAGATAACTTAAATATGTGAAGAAAATGATTTGAAGAAACTCAATATCGATTGCTAAATGTGTATATACAAGA
>NW_024390772.1:0-1906 GCF_016617805.1 Bactrocera tryoni
CAACTTGATATGGATTTCTAAATGTGTACATGCAGGAAAATCGGTTTTATACCTAAATGCAAAATTGTGGAATTTTTCCAAATGCACTGCCGTTATGGTCTTATGCCAACTTCAGTAAGATGAAGAATATTAATTAACTTTAATATGTCAATTTAATAATTTGTAGCAACTTGATGTGGATTTCTAAATGTGTACATGCAAGAAAGTCGGTTTTATACCTAAATGTAAAATTGTGGAATTTTTTTCAAATGCACTGCCGTTATGGCCTTATGTCAACTTGAGTAAGATGGTGAGGGTTAATTAACTTTAATATGTTAAGCTAATGATTTGAGGTAACTTGATATGGATTTCTAAATGTGTACATGCAAGAAAATCGGTTTTATACCTAAATGTAAAATTCTGGAATTTTTCCAAATGCACTGCCGTTTTGGCTTTATGCCAACTTCAGTAAGATGAAGAATGTTAATTAACTTTAATATGTGAATTTAATAATTTGAAGCAACTTGATATGGATTTCTAAATGTGTACATGCAAGAAAGTCGGTTTTATACCTAAATGTAAAATTGTGGAATTTTTCCAAATGCACTGCCGTTTTGGCTTTATGCCAACTTCTGTAAGATGAAGAAGGTTAATTAACTTGAATATGTTAAGCTAATGATTTGAGGCAACTTGATATGGATTTCTAAATGTGTACATGCAAGAAAATCGGTTTTATACCTAAATGAAAAATTGTGGAATTTTTCCAAATGCACTGTCGTTTTGGCTTTATGCCAACTTGAGTAAGATGAAGAAGGTTAATTAACTTTAATATGTTAAGCTAATGATTTGAAGCAACTTGATATGGATTTCTAAATGTGTACATGCAAGAAAATCGGTTTTATACCTAAATGTAAAATTGTGGAATTTTTCCAAATGCACTGCCGTTATGGCTTTATGCCAACTTTAGTAAGATGAAGAAAGTTAATTAACTTTAATATGTGAATTTAATAATTTGAAGCATGATATGGATTTCTAAATGTGTACAAGCAAGAAAATTGGTTTTATACCTAAATGTAAAATTGTGGAATTTTTCCAAATGCACTGCCGTTTTGGCTTTATGCCAACTTCAGTACGATGACGAAGGTTAATTAACTTTAATGTGTGAAGCTAATGATTTGAAGCAACTTGATATGGATTTCTAAATGTGTACATGCAAGAAAGTCGGTTTTATACCTAAATGTAAAATTGTGGAATTTTTCTAAATGCACTGCCGTTATGGCTTTATGCCAACTTTAGTAAGATGAAGAAAGTTAATTAACTTGAATATGTGACGTTAATGATTTGAATAAACTTGATATGGATTTCTAAATGTGTGCATGCAGGAAAGTCGGTTTTATACCTAAATGTAAAATTATGGAATTTTTTCCAAATGCACTGCCTTTATGGCTTTATGCCAACTTCTGTAAGATGAAGAAGGTTAATTAACTTTAATGTGTGAAGCTAATGATTTGAAGCAACTTGATATGGATTTCTAAATGTGTACATGCAAGAAAGTCGGTTTTATACCTAAATGTAAAATTGTGGATTTTTTTCCAAATGCACTGCCGTTATGGTTTTATGTGAACTTGAGTAAGATGATGAGGGTTAAATAACTTTAATATGCTAAGCTAATGGTTTGAACCAACTTGATATGGATTTCTCAAAGTGTACATGCAAGAAAATCGGTTTTTTACCTAAATGTAAAATAACGGAATTTTTTCCAAATGCACTGCCGTTATAGTCTTATGTCAACTTGAGAAAGATGATGAGGGTTAATTAACTTTAATATGCTAAGCTAATGATTTGAAGCAACTTGATATGGATTTCTCAATGTGTACATGCAAGAAAATCGGTTTTATACCTAAATGTAAAATTATGGATTTTTTTT
>NW_024390773.1:0-1085 GCF_016617805.1 Bactrocera tryoni
ACACTGTCGTTATGGCTATACGACAACTCTATGAAAGCTCCAATAACATCAAAACGGCTAATTAGCATAAATATGTAAAGTTCATATTTTTACGCAACTTGATATCGATTGCTTAATGTGTATGTATCAAAAAATCGATTATACACCTTAATATAAGATTGTGAAATTGCTCCAAATACACTGTCGCTATGGCTATACGACAACTCTATGACAACTCCAATTACATCAAAACGGCGAGTTAGCATAAATATGTAAAGTTCATATTTTTACGCAACTTGATATCGATTGCTTAATGTGAATGTATCAAAAAATCGATTATACACCTTAATATAAGATTGTGAAATTGCTCCAAATACACTGTCGCTATGGCTATACGACAACTCTATGACAACTCCAATTACATCAAAACGGCGAGTTAGCATAAATATGTAAAGTTCATATTTTTACGCAACTTGATATCGATTGCTTAATGTGTATGTATTAAAAAATCGATTCTACACCTTAACTTAAGAGTGTGAAATTGCTCCAAAGACACTGTCGTTATGGCTATACGACAACTCTATGAAAGCTCCAATAACATCAAAACGGCCAGTTAGCATAAATATGTAAAGTTCATATTTTTACGCAACTTGATATCGATTGCTTAGTGTGTATGTACCAAAAAATTGCTTCTACACCTTAATATAAGATTGTGAAATTGCTCCAACCACACTGTCGCTATGGATATACGACAACTCCAATATCATCAAAACGGCGAGTTAGCATAAATATGTAAAGTTCATATTTTTACGCAACTTGATATCGATTGCTTAATGTGTATGTATCAAAAAATCGATTCTACACCTTAACTTAAGATTGTGAAATTGCTCCAAAGACACTGTCGTTATGGCTATACGACAACTCTATGAAAGCTCCAATAACATCAAAACGGCTAGTTAGCATAAATATGTAAAGTTCATATTTTTACGCAACTTGATATCGATTGCTTAGTGTGTATGTATTAAAAAATCGATTCTACACCTTAATATAAGCTTGTGAAGTTGTTCCAAATACACTGTCGCTATTGCTATAGGACAACTCTATGA
>NW_024390774.1:0-2224 GCF_016617805.1 Bactrocera tryoni
AAGCACCCCGATTGCTAAATGTGACCATGTGCCCGATTATTCAATTATAAGATTATAATTTTTCAATGCACTGTTGTTATCAACTTGCAAGATGAAAAAGGTTAACATTGAAGCACTCAATGATTACTAATGTATAACAAGAAAATCGATATTATACCCAATATAACCTTTACCTTCACCGCCGTTATGGCTAAATATGTTAAACTAATGATTTTAAGAAACTCAACGTCGATTGCTAAAAGTGTATATACAAGAAAATCGACTTTATACATATACTAAGTATAAGATTCTGGAATTTTTCAAATGCACTGCCGTTTTGGCTTTATGTCAACTTCATTCAGATGAATAAAGGTGACTAACTTTATTATGTGAAGTTAATGATTAGAAGCTACTCAATATCGACTGCTAAATGTGTATTTACAAGAAAATCGACTTTATGTCTAAATATAAGATTATGGAATTTTTCCAAATGCACTGCCGTTATGGCTTTATGTCAACTTCAGCAAGATGTAAAAGGTTAATTAACTTAAATATGTTAAACTAATGATTTGAAGAAACTCAATGTCGATTGATAAAAGTGTATATATCGGGTGATTAACTTCACATATTTAAGATTACTAACTTTCTTCATCTTACTGAAGTTGAAATAAAGCCATAACGGCAGTGCATTTGGAAGAATTCAATAACTTTATAGTTAGATATAAAATCGATTTTCTTGTATATACGCATTCAGCAATCGATATTGAGATGGCGCAAATCATTAGCTTCACATATTTAAGTTAATTAACTTTCTTCATCTTACCGAAGTTGACATAAAGCCATAACGGCAGTGCATTTGGAAGAATTCAATAACTTTATAGTTAGATATAAAATCGATTTTCTTGTATATACGCATTCAGCAATCGATATTGAGATGGCTCAAATCATTAGCTTCACATATTTAAGTTAATTAACTTTCTTCATCTTTCCGAAGTTGACATAAAGCCATAACGGAAGTGCATTTGGAAGAATTCGACAATTTTATATTTAGATATAAAGTCGGTTTTCTTGTATATTCGCTTGTAGCAATCGATATTGAGATGCTTCAAATCATTCGCTTCAATATTTAAGTTAAATAACCTTCTACATTTTACTGAAGTTGACATAAAGCCATAACGGCATTGCATTTGAAGAATTCCACAATCTTATATTTAGGTATAAAGTCGATTTTCTTGTTTATACGCATTTAGCAATCGATATCGTCAAGTCGATTTTCTTGTATATTCATATTTAGCAATAGATTTTGCATTGCTTTAAATCATTAACTTCACATATTTAAGTTAATTAACATTTTCCATCTTACTGAAAGTGACATAAAGCCATAAGATCAGTGCATTAGGAAGAATTCCAAAATCTTATACATATTTATGCATAAAGTCGATTTTCTTGTATATTCATATTTAGCAATAGATTTTGCATTGCTTTAAATCATTAACTTCATATATTTAAGTTAATTAACATTTTCATCTTGCTGAAGTTGACATAAAGCCATAACGGCAGTGCATTTGGAAAAATTCCATAATCTTAAATTTAGATATAAATTCGATTTTCTTGTATACACACATCTAGCAATCGATATTGTGTAGCTTCTGAACATTAACTTTACATGTTTAAGTTAATTAACCTTTTACATCTTACTGAAGTTGACATAAAGCCATAACGGCAGTGCATTTGGAAGAATTCCAAAATCTTATATTTAAATATAAAATCGTTTTTCTTGTAGATACACATTTAGCAATCGATATTGGGTTGCTTCAAATCATTAGTTTAACATATTTATGTTAGTTAACTTTCTTCATCTTACTGAAAGTGACATGAAGCCATAACGGCGGTGCATTTGGAAGAATTTTACAATCTTATATTTAGGTATAAAGTCGATTTTCTTGTTAGTACGCATATAGCTATCGATATTGAGTTGCTTCAATATTTAACCTTCTTCATCTTACTGAATTTGACATAAGGCCAAATTGGCAGTGCAGTTGGAAGAATTCCGTAATCTTATATTTAGATATAAAGTCGGTTTTCCTGTATAGTCACATTTAGCAATCGAGATTGAGATGCTTCAAATCATTAACTTCACATATTTAAGTTAATTAACTTTCTTCATCTTACCGAAGTTGACATAAGGCCAAAACGGCAGTGCAGTTGGAAGAATTCCAAAATCTTATATTTAGATATAAAGTCG
>NW_024390775.1:0-1925 GCF_016617805.1 Bactrocera tryoni
TTGAAATTAAAATATTTTAATAATTGCTATCTTTATCTCTCCCATGGCACCCATGAAGAAAAAAGGTAGACAAATGGCATCTATGATTGCAGCAGACTTGGTAATGCAAATTCAAAAACAAAAAAAGAAATGGCATGTTGAACTGTAGGAAGATGGCTATCGCCGGAACAAGAATTCCTCGAAAATTCATCTTTTTAATGCTTTTAAACATTAAAACACAAAAATTCATTATCTTTTGTGACTACTTTTTTATGGAAAAGAAAATGGTGCAATATTATTCAAAAATCTTAGTTCAGGCGATAGCAACATGTATGTGATCAATCGAATTTAAACTTTAGAGCAATCGATCGTATGGGTTTTGACATATCATGGATCCAATTTTAAAAACATAGTTTTGGGAAAAACAGGTGTGTAGGCTATGCGCTCGAAAGAATTTACTTTCTCACTCCTGTAACTCTGCAACTATCGGGTGATTTTTTAAGAGCTTGATAACTTTTTTTTAAAAAAAAACGCATAAAATTTGCAAAATCTCATCGGTTCTTTATTTGAAACGTTAGATTGGTTCATGACATTTACTTCTTTGAAGATAATTTCATTTAAATGTTGACCGCGGCTGCGTCTTAGGTAGATCGCATTCGGGAAATTTTTGGGCAACTTTTCGAGCATTTCGGCGGAATATTTTATCGACAAATTTTTGATTTCGCGATAGAGGCTCATTTCTGGTTGAATGGCTACGTAAATAAAAGCAAAATTGCCGCATTTGGGAGTAGAAAGAGCAACCAGAAGCCGTTCAAGAACTGCCCATGCATCCCGAAAAATGCACTGTTTGGTGTGGTTTGTACGCTGGTGGAATCATTGGACCGTATTTTTTCAAAGATGCTGTTGGACGCAACGTTACGGTGAATGGCGATCGCTATCGTTCGATGCTAACAAACTTTTGTTGCCAAAAATGGAAGAACTGAACTTGGTTGACATGTGGTTTCAACAAGATGGCGCTACATGCCACACAGCTCGCGATTCTATGGCCATTTTGAGGGAAAACTTCGGAGAACAATTCATCTCAGAAATGGACCCGTAAGTTGGCCACCAAGATCATGCGATTTAACGCCTTTAGACTATTTTTGTGGGGCTACGTCAAGTCTAAAGTCTACAGAAATAAGCCAGCAACTATTCCAGCTTTGGAAGACAACATTTCCGAAGAAATTCGGGCTATTCCGGCCGAAATGCTCGAAAAAGTTGCCCAAAATTGGACTTTCCGAATGGACCACCTAAGACGCAGCCGCGGTCAACATTTAAATGAAATTATCTTCAAAAAGTAAATGTCATGAACCAATCTAACGTTTCAAATAAAGAACCGATGAGATTTTGCAAATTTTATGCGTTTTTAAAAAAGTTATCAAGCTCTTAAAAAATCACCCGATACATTCAATTTCGGAAAATTGTTTAGCATTCTATGAATACTTAGATTGGATTTATGCACAAAATTGATTTTTTTAAACCGTCGCACGGGATAGTTCAAAATAATTATTTTTTATACTATATTCTAAATCGCTTTTTTTACAGAGTCTTACCCATTTAATATATTTTCTTTTCTGGGCGATAAACTGATCTTTTGCTGCAAAATAGCTCTATTCACCTTTACATTAACGAAATTTACTTCTAGCGACCATTTTCGAAGACAGATGATTGTAATTACTTCAGCTGTCTATCTTTTTAACCTTATTTTAGTTGGGTTACTCAAAATCCTACGTATGTATATTTCTTGAACTAATTGTACGGTAGCTACAACAATTTATAAACGTTCTTTTCAGCATGTCTAGTGTATACACTAACCAGAAAAAACCCTTGCTCTCGACTTTTTAACACTTATCTGCATAAGAAAGTTTCAATATTCTCCATCACGAACTAGAAAAGTTAATTTGATA
>NW_024390776.1:0-1231 GCF_016617805.1 Bactrocera tryoni
TCTTCTTCTTAATTGGCGTAGACACCGCTTACGCGATTATAGCCGAGTTAACAACAGCGCGCCAGTCGTTTCCTTTTTTCGCTACGTGGCGCCAATTGGATATTCCAAGCGAAGCCGGGTCCTTCTCCACTTGGTCCTTCCATCTGAGTGGAGGTCTTCTTCTTCCTCTGCTTCCCCCGGCGGGTACTGCGTCGAATACTTTCAGAGCTAGTGTGTTTTCGTCCATCCAGACAACATGAGCTAGCCAGCGTAGCCGCTGTCTTTTAATTCGCTGAACTATGTCAATGTCGTCAATTATCTCGTACAGCTCATCGTTCCATCAAATGCGCAAAGGACCATAAATCTTTCGCAGAATTTTTCTCTCGAAAACTCGTAACGTCGACTCATCGGTTGCTGTCATCGCCCAAGCCTCTGCACCATATAGCAGGACGGGAATTATGAGCGACTTATAGAGTTTTGGCTTTTGTTCGTCGAGAGAGGACTTTGCTTTTCAAGTGCCTACTCAGTCCGAAGTAGCACCTGTTGGCAAAGAGTTATCCTGCGTTGGATTTCCTGAGGCTGACATTGTTGGTGGTGTTTACGCTGGTTCCAAGATAGACGAAATTATCTACGACTTCAAAGTTATGACTGTCAACAGTGACGTGAGTGCCAAGTCGCGAGTGCGACGACTGTTTGTTTGATGACGGGGAGATATTTCGTGCTTGCCCTCGTTCACTGCCAGACCCATTTTCTGTGCTTCCTTGTCCAGCCTGGAGAAAAGCAGAACTAACGGCGCGGGTGTTGAGGCCGATGATATCAATATCGTCGGCATACGCCAACAGCTGTACACTCTTATAGAAGATGGTACCTTCTCTGTTTAGTTCTGCAGCTCGAACTATTTTCTTCAGGAACAGGTTGAAGAAGTCGCACGATGTGGAGTCGCCTTGTCTGAAAGCTCGTTTGGTATCGAACGGCTCGGAGAGGTCCTTCCCGATCCTGACGGAGCTTTTCGTGTTGTTCAACGTCAGTTTACACAGCCGTATTAGTTTTGCGGGGATACCAAATTCAGACATCGCGGCATAAAGGCAGCTCCTTTTCGTGCTGTCGAAAGCAGCTTTGAAACCGACGAAGAGGTGGTGTGTGTCGATTCTCCTTTCACGGAATGTGCACCAAGATTTGGCGCATGGTGTCTCTGGTCGGTTTGTTGATTTGCCAGGTCTAAGGCCACATATAAGGTCCAATCGGTTTGTTG
>NW_024390777.1:0-1238 GCF_016617805.1 Bactrocera tryoni
AGAAGAAGAAACGACTGGCGCGCTGTTGTTAACTCGGCTATAATCGCTTAAGCGGTTTCTACGCCAATTAAGAAGAAGAAGACACATTTAGAAATCCATATCGAGTTAATTTTAATCATTAACGTCACATATTTAAGTTAATTAAACTTCGTCATCTTACAGAAGTTGGCATAAAGCCAAAACGGCAGTGCATTTGGAAAAATTCCACAATTTTACATTTAGGTATAAAACCGATTTTCCTGCATTTAAACATTTAGCAATCCATATCGAGTTGATTCAAATCATTAACGTCACATATTCAAGTTAATTAACCTTCGTCATCTTACAGAAGTTGGCATAAAGCCAAAACGGCAGTGCATTTGGAAAAATTCCACAATTTTACATTTAAGTATAAAACCGATTTTCTTGCATATACACATTTAGAAATCCATATCAAGTTGCTTCAAATCATTAGCTTCACATATTAAAGGTAATTAACCTTCTTCATCTTACTGAAGTTGGCATAAAGCCAAAACGGCAGTGCATTTGGAAAAATTCCAGAATTTAAAATTTAGGTATAAAACCGATTTTCTTGCATGTAGTACACATTTAGAAATCCGCATCAAGTTGCTTCAAATCTTATTAAGAATAATTAACCTTTTTCATCTTACCAAAGTTAACGTAAGACCATAACGGCAGTGCATTTGGAAAAATTCCAGAATTTTACATTTAGGTATAAAACGGATTTTCTTGCATGTACACATTTAAAAATCCATATCAAGTTGCTTCAAATTATTAAATTCACATATTTAAGTTAATTAACTTTCTTCATCTTACTAAAGTTGGCATAAAGCCATAACGGCAGTGCATTTGGAAAAATTCCACAATTTTACATTTAGGTATAAAACCGATTTTCTTGCATATACACATTTAGAAATCCATATCAAGTTGCTTTAAATCATTAGCGTCACATATTAAAGGTAATTAACCTTCTTCATCTTACTGAAGTTGGCAAAAAGCCAAATCGGCAGTGCATTTGGAAAATTCCACAATTTTACATTTAGGTAAAAAACCGATTTTCTTGCATGTAGTATACATTTTTTACTACAGTGGCCATATAAAGGAGCGCAAGTTTGGTGTAGGATTCGTGGTGGGAGAGAGACTCCGTCGCCGAGTACTATCATTCACTGCGGTGAATGAACGTCTAGCCACAATCCGCATCAAAGCGAGGTTCTTCAACATATCGCTGATTTGCGCCC
>NW_024390778.1:0-1725 GCF_016617805.1 Bactrocera tryoni
GGGGTGGTATTCATTGCCAATGAGCGAAAGTTGTTAGCAAACCCTCTCTATAATTTTCAATTCTGATCCACAAAGATTCGAACTAACTACTTATTCATGGGCTTGTCAGTGGTAATGCATATAAAGAGTCATTATTATTATTATTAGTTACTGCAAACAATGTCAATGTCAACAGTGTGTTAGTAAACATTTGAGCCGGCAATGTGAAATACCTGTCAGCACACCATTGCCAAAATAAACATTCCCCATCATGTTGACTTATTTTTTTCACCCTGTGCATCTCATCTTGGTGTTTCAAAGCGTTGGTCGTCTGATACTCGAATTTTACGCAAGCAAATTTTATTGTGACAGTCTTGTGACAGCAACAACGGTTGCTTCAAGGTAATAGCAAATCATCTCATATTCAATGTTGCACAACGTGTAATTTAGCAAAGATACCAAACACTCATTTGTGTGTGTGTTTTATACATACAAAACCAGAAAGTGCAAGCCCAAGTCTGTGAGCATAAACTGTGCAGCAGGTAAGTAAGAGTGTCGTATAAGCATGTATGAGTGATGATTGATGGTTGAGTGTTGTCGTTTAAGACTCATCCAATTACACATTTTTTGATGTTTAACTACACAGGAGATGTTAAAATGACAATTTATTTAATTTTTATGAGAGTGGGCGACTGTCAGTATACGATAATAAATTTGAATTCCAGTTGCCTCGAAAATGATATGACGTGTCAAACCTGTCATAGATAGACGTCTTCCTTATGCTCTAAAAAGAACTTGGTGTATCGACAAAACTCTTCGAACTATCGCGCTTTTCGAATGGTTCCCCATCGCATAAAATATTTTCTTTTTGGTCTAGTTCTTAATTAACCATTCGCCAAAGCTCTAAATATGGAAAATGGGAACAGAATGGTGTGTAATAGAACACGAATCTTCAGAGCTGTGATATTCAAGATCCGATATCTATGTTCTCTAAAAATTTTGTTCAAATAAAAAATAATATATAACGAGCCTATGTCAGTTCAATAAAAAGACCGTGACTTAGGTTTCTAAATTAGTTTGTCTTGTCCCTTAGCAATATTTTTTGAAAAATTTATTTTTGAAAACTTCAATTCGTAAGATGCACAGACAGAACGCTGCCCATAATTAGTTAACTGGAGTAAATATCTCCGATGAGGCTCACTTTCATCTGAGTTGTGAGGTAATTAAATAAAACTGTCAATTCAGGCGCAAAGAAAATCTACAAATTATTAATAAACAACCATAACATTTACCTTAATTAACAGTTTGATGTAATTTTTCGCCTGGTGGAATCATGGGTTCGTACTTATTTCGAAATGAAGCTGTTAACACTATTGACTTCAATAAGAAGCGGTATAATTCTATGATAACCAACTTTTTATGTCTGCAATTTGAAGAAATTGATCTTCACAACATCTGGTTCCAACAAGACGGAGCTACGTGCCACACAGCACTTGCGGCAACCGAACTATTGCAAGAAAAGTAAAAGATTCGAATATTTCAAGAAACTGTAACATTGAATGGCCTCGAAGAATTTATGATTTAACACCATTAGACTACTTCTTGTGATGTTATTTGAAGTCATTCCTCTTAAGCAAACCAAACCAAACTCTCTTCAAGGATCAAGCCTTCAAGTCAATATTTAACATGCTATTATATGACTTGATTTAGTGGAAAAAGTACTCAAAAATTGGGTTCATTGAAATC
>NW_024390779.1:0-1653 GCF_016617805.1 Bactrocera tryoni
AATGCAATTTATTTGACCAACCTAGGTCAAATACTTTAGCCGCTAGAGCGTTTACAAAGTTAAAAAAAATGTGATTTTCTAAAAAAACTACATTTTTTGTGAACACTATTGCCACGACTCTGGTAAAGTTTAGGCGGCAAGTGCTAGTTTTCTTGAAAGCTCTTCGATTTATCTAGGTCAAATACTTTGGCCGCTAGAGCGTTTACAAATTTAAAAAAAATATGATTTTTCTGAAAAAACTACATTTTTTATGAACACTATTGCCACGCCCCTGGTGACGCTTAGGGGACGAGCGCTAGTTTTCCTGGAAGCTCTTCGATTTGTCTAACCAATGCAATTTATTTCACTCGCCTAGGTCGAATACTTTAGCCGCTAGAGCGTTTACAAAGTTAAAAAAATGTGATTTTTCCCAAACAACTACTTTTTCTTGTGAACACTATTGCCACGCCCCTGGTGACGCTTAGGGGACGAGCGCTAGTTTTCCTGGAAGCTCTTCGATTTGTCTAACCAATGCAATTTATTTCACTCGCCTAGGTCGAATATTTTAGCCGCTAGAGCGTTTACAAAGTTAAAAAATTGTGATTTTTCCCAAACAACTACTTTTTCTTGTGAACACTATAGCCACGCCCCTGGTGACGCTTAGGGGACGAGCGCTAGTTTTCCTGGAAGCTCTTCGATCTCGCTAATTAATGCAATTTATTCGACAAACCTAGGTCAAATAGTTTAGCCGCTAGAACGTTTACAAAGTTAAAAAAAATGTGATTTTTCTGAAAAAAACTAAATTTTTTGTGAACACTGTTGCCACGCCCCTGGTGACGCTTAGGGGATGAGCGCTAGTTTTCCTGGAAGCTCTTCGATTTATCTAACCAATGCAATTTATTTCACTCGCCTAGGTCGAATACTTTAGCCGCTAGAGCGTTTACAAAGTTAAAAAAATGTGATTTTTCCCAAACAACTACATTTTCTTGTGAACACTATTGCCACGCCCCTGGTGGCGCTTAGGGGACGAGCGCTAGTTTTCCTGGAAGCTCTTCGATTTATCTAACCAATGCAATTTATTTCACTCGCCTAGGTCGAATACTTTAGCCGCTAGAGCGTTTACAAAGTTAAAAAAATGTGATTTTTCCCAAACAACTACATTTTCTTGTGAACACTATTGCCACGCCCCTGGTGACGCTTAGGGGACGAGCGCTAGTTTTCCTGGAAGATTTCGGTTTAGCTAACCAATGCAATTTATTTCACTCGCCTAGGTCGAATACTTTAGCCGCTAGAACGTATACAAAGTTAAAAAAATGTGATATTTCCCAAACAACTACTTTTTTTTGTGAACACTATTGCCACGCCCCTGGTGACGCTTAGGGCACGAGCGCTAGTTTTCCTGGAAGCCCTTCGATTTGTCTAACCAACGCAATTTATTTCACTCGCCTAGGTCGAATACTTTAGCCGCTAGAACGTTTACAAAGTTTAAAAAAATGTGATTTTTCCCAAACAACTACATTTTCTTGTGAACACTATTGCCACGACCCTGATGGCGCTTAGGGGACGAGCACTAGTTTTCCCGGAAGCTCTTCGATCTCGCTAACCAACACAATTTACTGGACTCGCCTGGGTCAAATACTTTAGCCGCTAGAGCGTTTACAAAGTTAAAAAAAA
>NW_024390780.1:0-1855 GCF_016617805.1 Bactrocera tryoni
CGCAACAATGTTGCTAACGAGAGTATTATAGTTTTGTTCACATAACGGTTGTTTGTAAGTCCTAAAACTAAAAGAGTCAGATATAGGGTTATATGTACCAAAGTGATCAGGGTGACGAGTGGAGTCGAAATCCGGATGTCTGTCTGTCCGTCCGTCCGTCCGTCCGTCTGTCCGTCAGTCTGTCCGTCCGTCTGTCCGTCCGTCCGTCCGTGCAAGCTGTAACTTGAGTAAAAATTGAGATATCATGATGAAACTTGGTACACGTATTCCTTGGCTCCATAAGAAGGTTAAGTTCGAAGATGGGCAAAATCGGCCCACTGCCACGCCCACAAAATGGCGGAAACCAAAAACCTATAAAGTGTCATAACTAAGCCATAAATAAAGATATTAAAGTGAAATTTGGCACAAAGGATCGCATTAGGGAGGGACATATTTGGAAGTAATTTTTTTGGAAAAGTGGGCATGGCCCCCACCCCCTACTAAGTTTTTTGTACATATCTCGGAAACTACTATAGCTATGTCAACCAAAGTCTACAGAGTCGTTTTCTTCAGGTATTTCCCTATACAGTTCAAAAATGGAAGAAATCGGATAATAACCACGCCCACCTCCCATACAAAAGTTATGTTGAAAATCACTAACAGTGCTTTAAGCGTCAGAAACACTAAATTTTACGGAAGAAAAATGGCAGAAGGAAGCTGCACCCAGACTTTTTTAAAAATTGAAAATGGGCGTGGCGCGCCCACTTATGGACCAAAAACCATATCTCAGGAACTACTGGACCGATTTCAATGAAATTCGGTATATAATATTTTCTTAACACCCTGATGACATGTACGAAATATGGATGAAATCGGTTCACAACCACGCCTTCTTCGAATATAAAGCTATTTTGAATTCCATCTGATGCCTGCTCTGTATAATACGAGTGTAAACATTAGGAACCAATGATGATAGCGGAATAAAACTTTACAAAAATACGGTATTTGAAAAATATGTAAATGACGGATAATGAAATCTCGATTATCACTTTATCATGCGAGAGTATAAAATGTTCGGTGACACCCGAACTTAGCCCTTCCTTACTTGTTTTAGTCACATTTTACGTCAATCAATAAAGTAACGCGGTCGCGCCGCCATCCATGCAGCACCGTTGTTAAACGCGAAAACAATTTTTTTTGTGTTTTAGCTTTCTCAACGAGAGAAAGTTTAACTTACATATATACAAATATCATATACATACTGTATACATATACTCGGTATTCTATATGCCTACGCGATAACACAAGCCTAATAATAATATATGTACATACCCTGATTTAGGGGGTATGTCCAAAAAATTAAAAACAATAAATAATACAATTTTATTAACGATAAATATATTAGTACTTACTTACAAACATACAAACTCTAAGCCCGTATAGGCAAATATTATTCAACAATACCTCCTTGCTCTTTGTATTACAAAAACAAGAGGGATTGTATACCAACCTATTTAGCATATCATATGCACATAAATACGCACATAGCGTGCACATATGTATATGTACAAAGGTTAAGCTTAGTACGCAGCTCTCAAGAAGCGTAAAAACTTCATATAAAAAAACGCTTAAGAAACTTTCCTGCGATAAATTTACTTGTGCTAGTACGCAGCTCTCAAGAAATCTAGTACTAATTTTTGATACTTTTTTCAGTAAAATGTGAATATGGCAAACCTGGTTTTGCAAAGAAACATCAAATCAACAATTGTTTCTTATAGGAAATTCGAAGTAATCGTCAAATTCATCCTAAATTAGTTGAAATAATTGTTATGAAGTATATTCCATTTTGAAATGTTGTATAAAACCTACCAATCAT
>NW_024390781.1:0-1626 GCF_016617805.1 Bactrocera tryoni
GATAAGGACTGTCCCGTAAAAAATTGACCCTTCGTTTTCATTAATAACAAGAAAACCAAAGAATTTTTTTTCAAAGTCTTGTTTTATTTCTTATTAATGTACTATAGAGATTACAAATATAAATAACATTTAACAAATTTTACATTTTCTGTAAAAGGGGTACAACACTTTTTTCTTAAGACCCTTCATTATGTTTTCTACAGTGTTTCATCTACGTGGTACAAGCACAACCTTCACTTATTTCTAAAATGCTTATGTGAGATTTTTGCAGTACAGCTTTTACTCTTCCGGAGATTTGATTTCATTAGAGCCCAATATCTCTCAATGGTTCGAAGCTCTGCTTAACGGGCAGAATTGACATTATTGGATTCATACCACTCCATGGTAGCTGTAGAATAGTGAGAGGTTGCTAAATCAGGCCAGAACATTACAGTACCCTCATGTTCGCGAATAAATGGCAAAAGACGTTTTTGAAGGCACTCGCTAATATAAATTTTTGAATTGATTGTGCCCTGTGTTACAAAAAAACTGCTTATCAAACCGCAAGTACATATCGCTTGCCAAACCATATACTGCTTAGGAAATTTGTGAATTTTCTTTCGCCAAATTTTCTCTGCTGCCTTCTTCGCCACAGGCATAATATTCATGCCGGTAAACTGTTTGAAATCCCACCATAACGTAAGGGTTTCATCGTCATCACGCAACAACAAATTTTGTTAGGTATCAGCTGCCTGGAATTTCAAGCTCGTTTTGACACCCGACCAATTGCGCGCTTTTCATCAGACGATCTGGCCTTCTTTGTGAACTCTATAGCTGTCTTTAGCTTACTATCACTCTTGTCGCTTTGTTACCCAGTACTTGGGGTACCTGCTTCAACAGCAACATCTCTCCGTATGATCGTTGCGGGAAGTGATAATCAACTCAAAGTATAAGTCCAAGAAAACGAACTGATGCTGAAAATGATGAAGAAACTACTAACTAGAAATTATTATTCTAATTTATGTATATGAAAAAGAACAATCTAATGGAAAAATACATTTAAGCCATCTTATCTTCGGTTTTGACTTAGCGCATTTTTTGTTTTGATAACGCAGAAATTGCCCTCGCTGAAAGGTGCAATCTTTGGTCGACTTCTCCCGTGGTAAGACGCCAAAGAGGCTTCCGTTCAGGTGCGTGCTGACCTGACCGGTAACGCTCTGTTTGCGCGAAATTTACGTTTTAACTGGCTGTGTGTTGCATTTCGGTATTCAGGCCCTGGATACATGTTTACGGTTTCCCCTTCTTCAGTAACAAAAGGTAAAGATGGGCCACAATGTATTTTAAATCCGCCGACGGTCCCCGGCAACGATATTCTTTTCTCAGTTGACTAATAAAATGATTTTGTGATATTCGCACTCGGAAGTAACGATACTGATCGAAGACGACTACCGGCGCTCTTTGCTGGTTCCTTGCTTTCACGGCTGGCTTCCGAACCGAACCTTGTCGGCGCTGTGATGACGGTACAACCATATAGTCTGCGCTCGCCATTGCAGCTTTCCGGTGAATTCCACGGTACGCATTTTATTGCTTGATGTAATTTTTTGATTTTGGCACAACGATACATACTGGCAGTAATGCAAATGGCAG
>NW_024390782.1:0-2362 GCF_016617805.1 Bactrocera tryoni
TATTATTTATACCTCTAACTGGAGCGTACCTTGAGCATATATGCTGTGACCCGAAAGATGGTGAACTATACTTGATCAGGTTGAAGTCAGGGGAAACCCTGATGGAAGACCGAAACAGTTCTGACGTGCAAATCGATTGTCAGAATTGAGTATAGGGGCGAAAGACCAATCGAACCATTTAGTAGCTGGTTCCCTCCGAAGTTTCCCTCAGGATAGCTGGTGCATTTAAATATTATGTAAAGTAATCTTATCTGGTAAAGCGAATGATTAGAGGCCTTAGGGTCGAAACGACCTTAACCTATTCTCAAACTTTAAATGGGTAAGAACCTCACCTTTCTTGATATGAAGGTTGAGGTTATGATATAATGTGCCCAGTGGGCCACTTTTGGTAAGCAGAACTGGCGCTGTGGGATGAACCAAACGTAATGTTACGGTGCCTAAATTAACAACTCATGCAGATACCATGAAAGGCGTTGGTTGCTTAAAACAGCAGGACGGTGGACATGGAAGTCGTAATCCGCTAAGGAGTGTGTAACAACTCACCTGCCGAAGCAACTAGCCCTTAAAATGGATGGCGCTTAAGTTGTATACCTATACATTACCGCTAAAGTAGATGATTTATAATACAATTTCGGTTGGATTATAAATTTTGAAACTTTAGTGAGTAGGGAGGGTACAATGGTGTGCTTAGAAGTGTTTGGCGTAAGCCTGCATGGAGCCGCTATTGGTACAGATCTTGGTGGTAGTAGCAAATAATCGAATGAGACCTTGGAGGACTGAAGTGGAGAAGGGTTTCGTGTGAACAGTGGTTGATCACGAGTTAGTCGGTCCTAAGTTCAAGGCGAAAGCCGAAAATTTTCAAGTTTTAATGAAATGAAGTAAAATTGAATTTTTTTATTTCATAGTAATTAAACACTTGAATAATTTTGAACGAAAGGGAATACGGTTCCAATTCCGTAACCTGTTGAGTATCCGTTTGTTATTAAAAATGGGCCTTGTGCTCATCCTGGCAACAGGAACGACCATAAAGAAGCCGTCGAGAGGTATCGGAAGAGTTTTCTTTTCTGTTTTATAGTCGTACTACCATGGAAGTCTTTCGAAGAGAGATATGGTAGATGGACTAGAAGAGCATGACATTTACTGTTGTGTCGATATTTTCTCCTCGGACCTTGAAAATTTATGGTGGGGTTACGCAAACTTCTCAACAGGCCGTACCAATATCCGCAGCTGGTCTCCAAGGTGAAGAGTCTCTAGTCGATAGAATAATGTAGGTAAGGAAGTCGGCAAATTAGATCCGTAACTTCGGGATAAGGATTGGCTCTGAAGATTGAGATAGTCGGGCTTGATTGGGAAGCAATACCATGGTTTATGTACTCGTTCTGGGTAAATAGAGAATTTCGGTTCTTGTTCCCCGGATAGTAGTTACGTAGCCAATTGTGGAACTTTCTTGCTAAAATTTTTAAAGGATTATATCGTAAGATATATATTCTTTTTAAATTATAACGATTATCAATTAACAATCAATTCAGAACTGGCACGGACTTGGGGAATCCGACTGTCTAATTAAAACAAAGCATTGTGATGGCCCTAACGGGTGTTGACACAATGTGATTTCTGCCCAGTGCTCTGAATGTCAAAGTGAAGAAATTCAAGTAAGCGCGGGTAAACGGCGGGAGTAACTATGACTCTCTTAAGGTAGCCAAATGCCTCGTCATCTAATTAGTGACGCGCATGAATGGATTAACGAGATTCCCTCTGTCCCTATCTACTTCCCCCTGCGGGTACGGGGGGACCCCTCCGGGTTCGAGGGGAAACCGAATATACCCGCGGTAAGGCATGCCTGTCGTAAGAGGCGACTAAAATCCTGGCCACCAGTCCAGGGCTGTATGGAGGCTCAACTGGTCGTAGTTTCGGCTACAAGGTCAATACCAAAGACTTTAACCTGGTACCACGGGGAGCAGTAGCCCCTGGAGTTCGCTCCAGTCTGCTCATTGGGTTTGGCCCTTTGTGGAGATTCGTGGTGGCTGTGGTTAAAACCCAAATCGCGGGAAGAACTGACTTGTCAGTCGAATGTGGAGTTGCATTGCAACCGGGTGCCGGACCCAAAGTACGGCAGAGGTTTTAGATGGGCCTCGAGCCCTACCAAGGTGGTTAGTGTGTCCTTACCGCACTGCCAATTGGTACTGAAAATCCTTACCCAATTTTCAGGGCGCTGATCGACGCATTGTATTGATCCGTTGTGCTTTTGAGCACCGTGGAGTTAAGCTTTACATAAGCAGGATCCCACGTAAAACACAATTGACAGTTGTCCCTATCTACTATCTAGCGAAACCACAGCCAAGGGAACGGGCTTGGAATAATT
>NW_024390783.1:0-1861 GCF_016617805.1 Bactrocera tryoni
AAAAGTCTAACAATGTTCTATTACACGATTTTGGGGGTCAATCGACCGGCACTTTACGTGGAATTATCTGCACAGCGAAGTGCCAGATCTTTTTAGAACTTTTCAAGAGCACATATCGCTCATTTGCTGCAAGACCGGCATAAATCAAAAAACGTGATTTTTGAGTTAATGATGCAGAATTGTTCGTTATATCATACTTCATGTTGAGTGAAAAATTCACATGAATTCCTCTTATATGCTCCGCTTGAGAAGAGAATATGATATGAATATGAAGCAGCAGCTGTACACTCTTATAGAAGATTGCTCCTTCTCAGTTTAGTTGTGCAGCTCGAATTATTTTCTCCAGAAGTAGGTTGAAGAAGTCACAAGAAAGAGAGTCGCCTAGTCTGAAATCTCGTTGGGTGTCGAACGTCTCGGAGAAGTTCTTCACAAACCTGACGGAGCTTTTGGTGTTGCTCAACGTCAGCTTACCCAGCTTTTTTAGTTTTGCGGGGATATCAAATTCAGATATCGCGCCATAAAGGCAGCTCCTTTTCATGCTGTCAAAGGCAACTTTCTCCCCGGGTCTTTTCCAAGATTTAGCGCATGGTGAATATCTGGATAGTTGTTGATTTGCCAGGTGTAAAGCCACATTGATAAAGTCCAATCAGTTTGTTGACGGTGGGCTTTAATCTTTCATACAATACACTCGATAGAACCTCATACGCGATGTGGAGGAGGCTTATCCCAAGGTAGTGGGCGCAGATTATAGGGTCTCCATTTTTGTGGATTGGGCAGAACACACTTAAATTGCAATAGTTGTGCATGCTTTCGTCCGACCATATTTTACAAAGAAGCTGATGCATGCTCCTTATCATTTCTTCGCCGCCGTGTTTGAATAGTTCGACCGGCAATCCATCGACCCTCGCCGCTTTGTTGTTCTTCAGACGAGTAATTGCTATTCGAACTTTTTCATGGTCGGGCAATGGAACACCAGCTCCATCGTCATCGATAGGGGAATCGGGTTCGCCTTCTCCTGGCGTTATGCTTTCACTGCCATTCTGCACGCTGGAGAAGTGTTCCTACCATAATATTAGTATATTCTGCATCGGTTACTAAATCATCAATCCTGTTACAATAGAATAATGTCTAGTAAAACTACATCCATAACTTTTTTAATACATGGCTCTAAAGTATAGTATATAGCGTTGTATTAAAAAGAACGAGATACGCTGGATGGCACCAGAAAGATAAGATTTCGTACCAAAAAAAAGTTCTTAGTTTAGTTTAATAAGAAATGAGCTTCTAGCTTCGCCTGAGAGCAGCAAGCTTCTAGAAGTGTTTGGTTGGGGTGTTGAAAAATAGCTCGTGGTCGAATCGCGGTGAGCTGGTGACTACGCCCAGAATGACGTTCAAGTAAGTTTAGGTTAGAGTTTGGTGGGATTGGTAGAGATACATCTATTATTAGCAGCTCCTCTGCCGTCAAACTCTTAATTGGGAAAAATAGTATCAAGAAAGCCTATAACCTCAGAAACGGTGTTTACGCTAATAAAGAAGAATAAGTATCAAAGAACTTTTGAAGAAGCAATCACACGGAATCGGCCAACAAGGGAATAATTGCATACTATCAGCACAACGACCGGCCACACACGTCGATGGAGACTCGCCATAAGCTCTGGGAGCTTATTAGGAAGATTCACATACATCTACCTTACTGTCAAGATATAGCAACAAGTGATTGATGTTCCAGTCTGTGGCGAATGATATTGCTAGTGAAAAAATCGCCTTAAAGTAAGCTTGAAAATTTACTGTCCTCGTTTTTTTTTGCCAAAGAAATGAGAACTTCTATGATAGAAGTATAATGAAATTATCTTCCAAATTG
>NW_024390784.1:0-4590 GCF_016617805.1 Bactrocera tryoni
TTATAGTATTCTAGAAATTTGAATATATGTTAGGCTAGCCACGTCCGGACTAGTTTTCCTCTTTAGCAATGCGAGATGGAGTTACCGTTGATAAGAAATAGTGTTATTCTTCAGCATACCAGCGCTTGAGGTGAATTTCAATAGATTCTGCGGCCTCACTATTGACACTTCTACCAGTGTTTCGCGCCTTGTGGTCGCGAAATATTTAAATAATAGCCTTGCTAGTGCTGAACCAATGCCTTCCTCGTGAGATTTCCTGCTGTGAACTTTATCTGTCAGCCCCATTTTGCAGGCGTATGCTGCCACCAGACTGTGACAAGTGTGATCCTAAGTAGTCTTTCTTTTGTATCAAGAGTAAGCAGGAAACCTGGTGGGTATTTTGTTCCACGGTTTTCGAACACGAGTTTTCGGTAGTTTTAGGATCATTCCATCGTTGATCTATATATGTGTTACCAGTTTGGCTCAATGCTATCGAAATCGACAAATCGTACACCACTTCCCCTTTACACTCCAGTAGAAGTGCTGATCCACTTTCTAAAACACTTCTGCCGATATGCGAAATGAGGTTAAAACTTTTGTTGCTACTTCGACCATCTTTGTAGATGTTGACTCTGAAATTGTCTGATGGTGCATTAAAATCTGGCAGTGTGGATTTCCTAATAACGACGACTTCTGCTTGAAATACACTGTATAAATGATTTGAAAATACACTGCGCGCAGTTAAATGCCTTTACGTCCATTATCTTTTCCTATGTTTACTTTTAATTTCCATCCCAATTGAAAAGTAGGATCATTTAAGGGTGCGCTTGCCAAACGGCCAGTACCCACCGAAGGGTACTGCCCGAAGGTTCTAGGAGTAAATTCTTCTGTAGTCGCGGCTCCGATATTCCCGCGCAGAGGATGGTTTAGAATCTAACTTTGGATATTCAGAAATATGGGGCTTTTCAATAAAAGTGATTTGAATTCTTATCAAAAAAAAATAATATGGTATCATTCAAATGGCATCCAGAATGACTTTTTTTTTTTGGCAGGAACCAGATAAGCCTATTTTTGAGTACTTTTACTTTACTAATTTTAAATAAATCATGTCCTCTTGGAGGCTATTCAATTTGAAAATTTTGTAATAATCGCATCTCCAAACTTTGCGTATAGTTCGGTTGTTGGATGTGCTGTATAGACGTAGCGCTTCTTTTTGTCAAGATTCATTTCCTCAATATGGCTATATAAAGTTGGTTGTCTTCGATCTATACTGTTCTCCATTGTGGTAACTTTGTCACTAGCTTTATTTTGAAAAGTTCGGTTATGATTCCACGAGACTAAAATCACACCAAACTGCTGAATTTAGGTAAATGTATTGGTTCTCCATGATTATTTTGTGTTTTCCTTGCATCAGAATATATAGTTTGTTTATTTACCGTACAACTTGGATGAAAGTGGCCTCATCGGAGAAGATTATTTTGTTAGATTGTTGGTAACAGAACACGGTTTTTGATTATGCATATTTTTATGATGAAATTGTATGGTGACTGAAAGCAATAAAAACAAGTAGGAAAGGCAAAGTTTGGGTAAATTATATTTTAATTTGTGCAACTTCATGAATCAAAGGGGGAAATACCTACATATGTTTCATTAAGGTAATTCACATGGAATCAATAGTCATGAAGTAAAGTCATTATGTTCGAAATCCTGATAATAGTTATATGTGGGGCAGGTCAAGTTTTTGCCCTATTTTAGGCCCATATATAGCCTGATATAAGTAAAAACAAGTTCTGTAATTTTCATTGAGATTAACTCAACACAGACCGATATGTTCAATTTGAAGTCTGCTATTATGTGGGGCCTCAGAAAGCACACCCTGATCTTGAACCCATTTTCGATTTTCACAAAATTATTTTGATATCAGAAAAATTCTCTGGAATTTCTAATTGTCTATATATTCCACATTTCGAGCTTATTATTTTCGATCAAAAGTCAACTGTGGATACTGAGGTCCACACATTCGGTACCTAGGAGCTTGAAAATTGTGCCTTTGATTTGATAATATTTTTGGTGATTCAAGATGGCATACCTTAAAGGAAGCATTAGTGCAAAACTTTTATCTCGTTATATTAATTCCTTTTCCTTTGATTTTGTGTACTGAAAAGTGAATCAAATGGTATGTAACATTGTGTTATATGGGAAGTAGGCGTACTTGTAATTCGATTTCCGGATGAGAATAATGCTACGTACTAAATTTGTGGGCGGTGCCACGCTTATCGTCCAATTTTCACACCGGCTCCGACAAAGCCCCCACATATCATCTTGTGGGTAAAATTTAATATCACTGATGTAGATTATTATTGATTTATTGCGCTTTTAGTAGTTTTCAACAATACCACTACTATATGGGGAGTGGACGGGGTTATCTTCCGATTTCATCTAGTAGTTTTTAGAGAACTTTTAAAATAAAATTTGCACACAGGCGCTCCATGCTACTGCGATCCTCTGTGCCAAATTTCAATTATATATCTTAATTTAGTGCTTATTTATGGCACTTATATGTTTCGGTTAATGGCGATTTGTGGGCGTGGCAGTAGTCCGATTAGGTTCATTTACGAACGAACAATTTTTTTTGTACCAAGAAACACGCATACCAACTTTCATCAAGATATTCTAAATTCTTTTACCGGGTTACAGCTTCATGCACGGACGAACGGGCGGACGGACAGGCAGGTCAAATCGGATTTTAAACTTTTTCTCAACATCCTGACTCACTTATATATATATTATCGTCAAACCCGAAATGCAAAATAATCGTATCATCAAAAAATTCGAAATTGAGTGTCTTATTGATTTCGCTTCACTACTTCAAATTACATACATAATAATACATATGTTCAACATTTTCAGATTCTGCGTTCAGGTATAAACCAGTTTTAACCAATATAAAAATTTTGTTTCACTCATGTTCCATTTTATTTCGTGTTTCGTTCATGCTAGTGTAAATTTCCGAAAAATGTTGAGCATGTTATTTTGCATTTCAGCTGACGAAAATATAATCCTATATCTATCTCACTTAATTTTAGGTGATACATTACAAGCGTTAGGTGAACAAAACTGTAATACTCTTTAGCAACAGGTTGCAAGAGTATAAAAATTTTTACAGATTATGACATATTAAAACCTATAGTATTTCCTAAAAATTTTAAATCTTAAATTATGGTGTATGTTTAATAGGTTTGTTCCACCAAATGGGTTTCTGCAACGTCTAAAAGTAATCGATTGAATTATGAAGTGTTATTTATATTATCTGCTCTTAGTGACGAGGCAAGTTGATTTCCCTAGTTTCTATCTCTTTCACCTGACCCTGATTGATAGTTCGTGTCAATGATATTTTTCATGAAATTGAGATTTTGAACAAACTTGATGTAAGTGATATACTCAGATGAGCTTCAGAATCGGACCTTTGCCACGCTGATAAAGCATCATAGTGGGTTGATTAAAATGGGTTCAATTTCTCTTTCATCTTATCTGGAGCTCTTTATTAAGGCATTGGTTTGCTTTGATAATAAGCTTATAATGAAAGAGAAAATTTCTCTTCAATTCCTTATTTCCATCCTTTGCGATTGCAGAAGAAGCTAAATTATCACCTTATTACCAAGGAAAAATATTTCATGAATATTTTAAGACATAAAATATCAGTGTAAATTCTAAATTCTGCATCAGCAAGCACTGGTAATCGTATGTAAAATTTCGGTGCAATATAATGACGCCCGCTTGGTTTGTTAATATTTGCTGAATATTTGCGTAAATGCCATGTTGCTGTTGCGGCTGCGTGAATGTGCGGTTAATATGTTTACCTGCGTGTGGTCGGCAACAAGCAACTACATGTACATGATGGTGAATGAAGTACGCCAAAGGCTGGCGGCCACAAGCATACCTACATTTCTCACTTACTGTAAACAAGCAATTGCGCACATACATACACACATGTATACGCATGCAGAGGCGAACAGTTGCAAATGCGGAATATTTAAAATCTTCAGCCGCTCGCTTATTTAAAAACAGCCGCGCATTGCTGCAGGTGCCACGGCCGGTCGCATTAATTGCTGTTGTTTTGTATTATTTCTGCTGCTGCATGTGACCAATTCTGCAAGTTGCGAGTCCCGCTTCTGCTTTAGGAGAAAATCGATAAAGCCTGCATGCATGACCGGCGCTTTAATATTTTTATTTCACTTGCTTTTTTTTACTTTCTCAAGCGTTTTTCTCGGTCAACTGTTTTATTCATTATAAATATTTTGTTGTCTTGCGGTTTTTTTGTTATTTCTTTTTTGTTTTTATTTTTTAACTCTTTAACGGCTGTTTTAATTTAAATTGGATAATTCACTCTGCCGGACATAAAGCATTAATAAAGTCAGGTGGTGGGACGTGAATTTGACACTTTTTATGGATGGTGTAAATGACATACATAATAAGGGGTATGGTTTTCAGGCATGCCACGAATTTAACTGCATACGGAGAATAATATAGAGACAAATTAGCTTAAACGCGACACTTTGGCCTTTCATTTCTTTACTTTGCTGCGTACATAAATTCCTTGAAGCACCAAGC
>NW_024390785.1:0-737 GCF_016617805.1 Bactrocera tryoni
AAATATTTGATTCCACATACTGCCATAAAAAATATTCTAGAGGCGTTAAATCGCGCGAAGGCCATTTGATTAGGACATTTCTCGAAATCGCCGAGAACGTCGTGTTTAGCGCGAAGAGCTCTTACAATAGCCACCGGAGAACGCGAATTTTAAACGATTTCCAAGCTTTGTACCAAATTGAAACCTGATATTGTAAAATGGCAAGCCTTACTGCAGGCACTGACATAATTTGACACAAATACGTAAGCCAACATGAACGTCTGGAGCTGTCAGATCGCGTCATAACATTGTATCGGGTGATTTTTTAAGAGCTTGATAACTTTTTTTAAAAAAAAAACGCATAAAATTTGCAAAATCTCATCGGTTCTTTATTTGAAACGTTAGATTGGTTCATGACATTTACTTTTTGAAGATAATTTCATTTAAATGTTGACCGTGGCTGCGTCTTAGGTGGTCCATTCGGAAAGTCCAATTTTGGGCAACTTTTTCGAGCATTTCGGCCGGAATAGCCCGAATTTCTTCGGAAATGTTGTCTTCCAAAGCTGGAATAGTTGCTGGCTTATTTCTGTAGACTTTAGACTTGACGTAGCCCCACAAAAAATAGTCAAAAGGCGTTAAATCGCATGATCTTGGTGGCCAACTTACGGGTCCATTTCTTGAGATGAATTGTTCTCCGAAGTTTTCCCTCAAAATGGCCATAGAATCGCGAGCTGTGTGGCATGTAGCGCCATCTTGTT
>NW_024390786.1:0-997 GCF_016617805.1 Bactrocera tryoni
GTCCGACGAAATGCGTACATTGTTGTCAGATGTCAGCGCACAGTGCAGAAAAATGTTCACAGACACACACACGTGAGTATATATGCATATATATATGTAGTATATGCTTTGTTGTATGCGTATAATAGTAATCGCATAATCACTACAGCGTTGAGCCACCTACTTTTGCGAACTTCCTTTGACATCCTTTTCGTTGCCAAACGCTGACCAACTGACCACACACAATCAAAAGTTCGTAATTGAGGTTACAAAATATAAAGTGCGAGTGTGTGTTAGCCAAATTCATATTCAACTGAAGAACAATGTAGAAAGTTAATGGCACCGATACTGCGGCTTGACACAGTCCAAATGTCCGGCGCGTACACACCCAAGGCGCAATATATTCAACAGTTGATTGCGTGTTAAACCGACTTTTCCTTCTATCATATAATAATATGCATTTAACGGTATTTTTACAGCTCTGAAGCGATTTATGCGACGAAAATTAGGTTTATATATTTGCCAAGAATTTAAGAGAGCTTAAATATTTACAATGTTGCAGAGGAATAAATTTATATGGCGGTTATGTCACGTGTCGTAGGCGAGTAGCAGTTAAACGGGAGGTTGTTGGGCCCCGTTACACATCTTGGGCTTAATTAGACTTGTAATACCCAGAAGAAAACGTCCTTATGTTCGTCTGTATATACGCGAACTGGTGTCTAAGTCTTTAAGCTATAAATCTGAAATTGCATACCTTATTTTCTCCTTAAGAAGGTGCTCATTGTTTTGAAGGGCCGATATCGGACTACCGAAAAAATTAAGCTCTTGTATGGAAAAGATATTGTGTTGCAGCCGAAGTTAACATTTTTCCAGTTTTGCTCTGAAATATTGCTTTCTAGTTTAGGTTTTTTTTTTAGAAAATATTCCGATATTAAAAAGCCTTCACCTTAACAATTTTTTTTAGTATATTTATGTAAATATGCATATATGTAAATTCATACATATACATACATATGTT
>NW_024390787.1:0-1381 GCF_016617805.1 Bactrocera tryoni
TTTTTAAACGCATAAACGCATAAAATTTGCAAAATCTCATCGGTTCTTTATTTGAAACGTTAAGATTGGTTCATGACATTTGCACTTTTTGAAGATAAATTTCATTTAAATGTTGACTCATGTGGTTTCAACAAGATGGCGCTACATGCCACACAGCTCGCGATTCTATGGCCATTTTGAGGGAAAACTTCGGAGAACAATTCATCTCAAGAAATGGATCCGTAAGTTGGCCAACAAGATCATGCGATTTAACGCCTTTAGACTATTTTTTGTGGGGCTACGTCAAGTCTAAAGTCTACAGAAATAAGCCAGCAACTATTCCAGCTTTGGAAGACAACATTTCCGAAGAAATTCGGGCTGTTCCGGCCGAAATGCTCGAAAAAGTTGCCCAAAATTGGACCTTCCGAATGGACCACCTAAGACGCAGCCGCGGTCAACATTTAAATGAAATTATCTTCAAAAAGTAAATGTCATGGACCAATCTAACGTTTCAAATAAAGAACCAATGAGATTTTGCAAATTTTATGCGTTTTTTTTAAAAAAAAAGTTATCAAGCTCTTAAAAAATCACCCGATATTTTTGGCCGCTGATTCCATACAGGACCGACCGCTGTGCATTGGTTGAAGCACTTAACATAAATTTCAATGAGGTTCTCATAAGAGAACGGCTTTGCGTTGATGAACAAATTTGTTTAACAAAAAAAATAGTTTTTAAAAGTAGTATATGCCAGACAAGTCCCATCCTTGGGGCTACAAATTGTTCTTGACGTGCAATGATTAAGGCTTTTACTAAAATTTTGGAAATTTCACTATCCACTTGAAAATTAACCGAACTTAAAGGCGACATCTAATAGTTTAGTTCGATTGAGCCGCACTATGCCACGTTTTTTCAATCATTGTATTTTCTTCGACAACTAATAAAACATCATGTAAAATCTAAAAAAATGATTTTTATCAAAAATCGTAGCATAGATGTTGTTTGTAACCGACAATTATAATACATATCAAAAGTTATCGGAGTTATCAGGCTTTTAAGGATTAAAATCTTTTGAAATAATGTAGATAATAAAATCAAGTTTGTATTATTACCTAAATATTTATTAATGTAGGTTTGATAAGTTATCAATTTATATATTATTGGAAAATTGCTGAAGTTATCATGATTTCAAAGCCAGGAAAACCAGGATATGATGTTTCTTGTTACAGGTCCATATCACTTCTATCCATAATGTCGAAGCTTTGTGGGAAAATTCTCATAAAACGTCTCAATAAAATCAAAGAACGAAAAACCATAATTCTAGCGCATCAGTTTGGGTTTCGAGCTAACCATTCTACGATTGACCAAGTCCACAGGATTACACATATTATTGAAAAAGCCTTTG
>NW_024390788.1:0-2491 GCF_016617805.1 Bactrocera tryoni
GTTATTAGTTTGCCTTAGAAAAATACTAGCTTAAAATTAAAACTTTTTATATTTTCTATTATTGAATTACCGCTTTTCAAGAAGATGGTGATGGCAACTAAACTTCTACTTAAATATTCGAAATGTATCAAGCAAAATAACAAAAAAACATACGTTTCGAATATTGTATTTAATCGATTTTGTCTTATCCTGAGGTATCATAGTTTTTTGTTTTTTACAAAACTTTGTATATTTCTTCAACTTTTCGGCCCACTCACTTGCCGCAACTGCATCTTACAATGTTTCGCAATATTTTATTAAATCTCACCTCGTGGCACAACTACAGCACACAGTGAAACAACAAGTACAGCAATGCGAAGTTGTTCGCCATGAAGTTCAATTTCGATTCTTTTGCTTAAAATGCTCCATGGACCCGATCTGCCGGACCTGCCCAACGCAATGCAACGTGTATATGCGACATCAGCATTATCTTAATTTCCTGTATTTTATATGTGCCTCTCCATCTCCATTTATAGTCATTACGCCTCAGCTGATGATTTCCAGTGATTTAGTTAACAGGCACATTTTCGAAGCTTCTTCCATTTATCAATTTTGGTTTATTGTTTTATGATTTTTTATTTTCGACATGACTTTATTTGGTCAGAAAGCGTATAATCAGTTAGTCAGTAGTGCAGAGATCGCATGGATCTTGATTTAACTACGAACCAACTCAGACATGTTTGTGCATTTATTTAGCGCGTAGTCAATTGCAAAACATGAGAACATGTCAAGTAAAAATACGGTGTTAATCTTTGTAAAGACACATTTATGCGTTGAACTCAATTTGTTGCAAAGGTTTTGCTGTTGGAGCTCAACCTAATGAAAATTACAAATTATGAATATTTCATAATTAATAGAGTTGTGAAATTTCTTGAAATGACTTATATAAACCCTACTTTGTAGGATCATTACTTTTTAAGCAAGGTCGGGAATCATGGGTTTGAATTCTGACCAATGCATCATTTGAATCGCTTAAGACATATCCTGAATTATTGTTAAGGAAACTTAAGTTCTATGGACGATCCTCAAAAGGTTTTAAACCTGTCGCAAATCTACCATGGCTTTTTCTTTTTATTATATTTCCCTTAATACATATCACCTAAAGATATGAAAACCCCGGTATTTGACCATTGATAGAGTGAATGCAGAATTTTAGCTCTTTTTTCTCGGGGCAACTTCTAAAAATGGCATCCGACAAAATATTTATTTTAATATTACCACATTAACCCTGATGTTAGAGGGACCAGATAGAACATCCACAAATAACAGTAAATATCTTCTGCCGTACACACATTACAATTCTCAGCTTTTCCCTTCACGTCACCTTCCACTTCACCTATCACATAACGTCGGAAACAATTCTATACCTTAAATAACAATGAAATCGGTAAATAAAAATAGCGACACACATGAAAGTGTCTCCCCATTACAAATCAATAATGTAGTTGCCAGACGATTTCGCGCAAAGCTGGCGTCAAACGAGAATGCAATTGCCAATTATCAGCCATCAATAATGCAATGTTCAGCGTGTCATGTTGCACGTCGCTCACACCGAAAATCAACAGACATACACACACACATACTCGCGCGCATTTTCGTAGATGATAATGTATTTTGGCAACGCAGTGATTACGCGCCAACGTGTTTTTGCATAGCGCAGGCAGCGACGCGCAACGCCCACAGTCGACGAAGGTGGGAATGTTGTCGCTCACAGCCAGCAACTGCCGTTAATGCAAGCGGAAAAGTGAAAATGTCGCACACACAGTAGTGCCACAGTGTTTGTGGCAAGCTCGCGTCTGACAATGAATGCGTGATAAATTGTTTATACAACAACGCCTGAGTGCAATCGCAATATGACATAAAAAGTGTTTTGTTGCTTTTATTTGAGAGTGTGTGATACTTTGAGTCAAATTTTCATTAAAAAAGTAAAAATAAAACTTGTTTCGCGATTTTGTTTTTGCTACTCTAAGTCAGATTTGTAACATTCTCGTGGTGTCTTCTTTGGATAAATTTTGATTATTTTAACTGGTTCAATCATCAGAGTATTCGGAAAACGACTTTTTCGTGAAGTGGTGCGTAGACATACATACACAAATGTATAATAATTTTTAGACTGACGACAGAGTATTTAGGAAGTACTTATTTACTTACATTAACCGAATCCATCTGAAAAAATGTGAAGTGGTTTTCGAAATTGGCAATGCAAAATATTTTTGTATACTAAGGCAATATACCAGTGTATGGTAATATTTCCGCAGATGTTTCGAAATTTCTATAATATATCCATTTATAATACATTTCGAAGTAAAATTAGTTATCTTAGTAGTCGCACCCTAATGTACAAATCAACATTATTGCATTATAATGCTACTTTAATTACAAATAAATATAAAATGTGTGCATACCTGTATCAATTACATAAAAAAATAATAATTAAATCAAAGCAGATTAT
>NW_024390789.1:0-1123 GCF_016617805.1 Bactrocera tryoni
CAAAATTGGACGCCTTAATAAAAAGTAAATATGAAATTTCCCAAAAGGGTCAAAGCTGACAGAAAAGCTTTTCGACTAAGTCTTGAGAATACTAGTCAAGAAAAGATGGTCCTCAGCGCTTCTCTCGGTAAGAATCTGATAAAAATAACCTTCATAAGACAGTTTCAGCTTCACAGTTAACAACTGTGTACATAAAAGCTCATGGCATGTGAGAGCTCGTAACTTACGAAAGCCCATGCGAACGCTGTCCACTGAGAGAAAACAGAACATACGAACTGTGATCTAAGTAAAAAAGTGAGTCACAATAAATTTCTTGTGCGTGTGGGGTCACGCCTATTGGAGTTAAAGGAAATACTATAATATCCTTGAAAACTATACTTTCGTAATTTGAGAAGTTCGAATACACGCTTCCACTTCAGCTTTCTTAAAAGTAGACCGTGTAACAGAGCTCAACTTAGCAGGCTGAGAACTCTAAGAATCCATTTCGTATTGATCCATAATACGAAATTGATATAACACAAAATTGGAGATGACTCTCAATGCAAAAGATTCGTAGTTCCAATTATTCTATTGTACTGTATTCAAATAAAAAGAAAGATTCAGAAAGAAAGAAATTAATTATTTTATGGACTAATTTAAACCACTTTTAACTGAGATGTTTAATTAATTTAGTTCTTGAAATCTTACTCTAACTCGTTTTAGATTTAAGCAACCCTTGGGGTAAATTAAAATTCAGTTTTGTTCTTGGATGAACGAAGGAGAGTACTTTACATTAAATGCAATATGTTAAATATAACGGTTTTATAGAGAGCCCAAGAGCAAGTTGACTTTAAGAGTCGGTAAAAGTATTGGTGTCTCCTCAACAGCATTTTCAGACTCCAAACAGTATCAATATAGCCCTCCTAAGTAAATATAATATTACCCGATTAAAAACTCGATACCATGATTGTAAGGTCTATTATTACAGCGATTGATTGGGCATCTAAGGCAACGCAGTCTTCAGTAGGCCTTCAACAATCGAAGCTGCAAAGACTCGCCTCCTTACGCTATACCTTACGATAGTCAAGCGGCCCTAAAGGCGATCTCAGCTCATGACGTCAAATCGCTTTTAGTGGAGGAGTGG
>NW_024390790.1:0-1113 GCF_016617805.1 Bactrocera tryoni
TACAGTTCAAAAAATGGAAGAAATCGGATAATAACCACGCCCACCTCCCATACAAAGGTTATGTTGAAAAATCACTAAAAGTGCGTTAACCGACTAACAAAAAATGTCAGAAACACGAAATTTTACGGAAGAAGTGGCAGAAGGAAGCTGCCCCCAGGCTTTTTTTAAAAATTGAAAATGGGCGTGGCGCCGCCCACTTATGGACCAAGAAGCATATCTCAGGAGCTACTAGACCGATTTCAATGAAATTCGGTATATAATGTTTTCTTAACACCCTGATGACATGTACGAAATATGGGTGAAATCGGTTCACAACCACGCCTTCTTCCAATATAACGCTATTTTGAATTCCATCTGATGCCTTCTCTGTATAATATATACATTAGGAAATGAAAATACAATTCAATACTCAAAGTACACAAATTGATCTAATCTAATTAATTTTACAACAAAATAAAAAAATATGTAAATGACGGATAATGAAATCTCTGTTATCACTTTATCATGCGAGAGTATAAAATGTTCGGTGACACCCGAACAGCCCTTCCTTACTTGTTTTCTATTGTTGCTTTACAGCCAGCGCAGTATAAATTACGTTAAGGTTAGTTTTTCTAGAACTCTGGCTTTTGACTCCTGAAAAGAAAAAGGAATTAATCTCTATTAAGTTTTTGACAAACGATCTCACCTATTTTAGATCTCACTAAAGCAGTCTGCTCAGCTTATATATAAGAATATTTCTTACCTGTTCTTAACAAATAACATAGTATCAACACCCTGTATGCCAAGAAAATCAACAGTAAAAACTATCCAAACGATGCAGCGCAAAATAGATATCCTTAGCAATACATACACATAGAAGTATATACTAACGACTAAGCTTAAGAGGAGCGTCAAGCGTTGTGCAAGAAAAGACACGTAGCTGAAAACATATATAAACACACAAATACATATGCAAATACGAACTCATAAGTATATATGGTGACACATAAAATGGCCAAAGGAAGACCGAACAACTTTCATACTTCTTGATTATGTTAATGCCTGGTGCTGACGCTGTCAACGACACACGCTGCTGCTGCCACCGCCTGACTGCAGAGGCTGACTGGCCGTTTA
>NW_024390791.1:0-2186 GCF_016617805.1 Bactrocera tryoni
TGGAATTCTTCCAAATACACTGCCGTTATGGCGTTATGTCCACTTCAGTAAGATGAAGAAGGTACATTAATATACAAGAAAATCGATATATACCTTAATGTAGGATTTTGGAATTCTTCCAAATGCACTGCCGTTATGGCGTTATGTCAACTTCAGTAAGATGAAGAAAGTTAATTTACTTAAATATGTGAAGTTAATGATTTGAAGTATCTCAATGTCGATTGCTAAATGCGTATATACAAGAAAATCGACTTTATACCTAAATATAAGATTTTCGAATTCTTCCAAATGCACTGCCCTCATGCCTTTATGTCAACTTCACTAAGATGAAGAAGGTTAATTAACTTAAATATGTGAAGTTAATGATTTGAAGCAATGCAAAATCGATTGCTAAATATGAATATACAAGAAAATCGACTTGACGATATCGATTGCTAAATGCGTATAAACAAGAAAATCGACTTTATACCAATGCCGATTATGGAATTCTTAAATCAACTTCAGTAAGATGTCAACTTCAGTAAGATGGAGAATGTTATTTAACTTAAATATGTGAAGTTGATGATTTGAAGCACCTCAATATCGACTGCTAAATGCGTATATACAAGAAAACCGACTTTATATCTAAATATAAAATTTTCGAATTCTTCCAAATGCACTTCCGTTATAGCTTTATGTCGACTTCAGTAAGATGAAGAAAGTTAACTAACTTAAATATGTAAAGTTAATGTTCAGAAGCTACACAATATCAATTGCTAAATGCGTATATACAAGAAAATCGACTTTATATCTAAATATAAGATTATGGAATTTTTGCAAATGCACTGCCGGTATGGCTTTATGTCAACTTCAGCAAGATGAAGAAAGTTAACTAACTTAAATATATGAAGTTAATGATTTAAAGCATCTTAATATCGATTGCTACAAGCGAATATACAAGAAAATCGACTTTATACATAAATATAGGATTTTGGAATTCTTCCAAATGCACTGCCGTTATGGCTTTATGTCACTTTCAGTAAGATGTAAAATGTTAATTAACTTAAATATGTAAAGTTAATGTTCAGAAGCTACACAATATCAATTGCTAAATGCGTATATACAAGAAAATCGACTTTATATCTAAATATAAGATTATGGAATATTTGCAAATGCACTGCCGGTATGGCTTTATGTCAACTTGAGTAAGACGGAGATGGTTAATTAGCTTAAATATGTGAAGTTTATGATTTTAATCATCTCAATATCGATTGCTAACTGTGGATATACAAGAAAACCGACTTTATACCTAAATATAAGATTGTGGAATTCTTCCAAATGCAATGCCGTTATAGCTTTATGTCAACTTCGGTAAGATGAAGAAAGTTAATTAACTTAAATATGTGAAGCTAATGATTTTAATCATCTCAATATCGATTGCTAAATGTGGATATACAAGAAAATCGACTTTATACCTAAATATAAGATTTTGGAATTCTTCCAAATGCACTGCCGTTATGGCTTTATGTCAACTTCGGTAAGATGAAGAAAGTTAATTAACTTAAATATATGAAGTTAATGATTTGAAGTATCTCAGTGTCGATTGCTAAATGCGTATATACAAGAAAATCGACTTTATATCTAAATACAAGATTTTGGAATTCTTCCAAATGCACTGCCGTTATGGCTTTATGTCAACTTCGGTAAGATGAAGAAAGTTAATAATCTTAAATATTTGAATTTAGTGATTTGAAGTATCTCAGTGTCGATTGCTAAATGCGTATATACAAGAAAATCGACTTTATAACTAAATATAAGATTGTGGAATTCTTCCAAATGCAATGCCGTTATAGCTTTATGTCAACTTCGGTAAGATTAAGAAGGTTAATTAACTTAAATATGTGAAGTTAATGATTTGAAGCAACTCAATATCGATTGCTAAATATGAATATACAAGAAAATCGACTTTATACCTAAATATAAGATTTTGGAATTCTTCCAAATGCACTGCCGTTATGGCTTTATGTCAACTTCGGTAAGATGAAGAAAGTTAATTAACTTAAATATGTGAAGCTAATGATTTGAATCATCTCAATATCGATTGCTAAATGTGAATATACAAGAAAATCGACTTTATATCTAAATATAAGATTTTGGAATTCTTCCAAATGCACTGCCGTTATGGCTTTATGTCAACTTCAGTAAGA
>NW_024390792.1:0-1588 GCF_016617805.1 Bactrocera tryoni
CGTAGCACATATACACAGCAGCAATCGATATTGAGTTTCTTCCAATCATTTTCTTCACTTATTTAAGTTAATTAACCTTCTTCATCTTACTGAAGTGGATATAACGCCACAACGGCAGTGCATTTGGAAGAATTCCACCTTCTTATATTTAGGAGCAAAGTCGATATTCTTGTATATACACATTTAGCAATCGATATTGAGTTTCTTCCAATCATTTACTTCACTTATTTAAGTTAATTAACCTTCTTTATCTTACTGAAGTGGATATAACGCCATAACGGCAGTGCATTTGGAAGAATTCCACCTTCTTATGTTTAGGTATAAAGTCGATATTCTTGCATATACACATCTAGCAATCGATATTGAGTTTCTTCCAATCATTTACTTCACTTATTTAAGTTAATTAACATTCTTCATCTTACTGAAGTGGATATAACGCCATAACGGCAGTGCATTTCGAAGAATTTCACTTTCTTCTATTTAGGTATAAAGTTTATATTCTTGTAAATACACATTTAGCAATCGATATTGAGTTTCTTCCAATCATTTACTTCACTTATTTAAGTTAATTAACCTTCTTCATCTTACTGAAGTGGATATAACGCCACAACGGCAGTGCATTTGGAAGAATTCCACCTTCTTATATTTAGGAGCAAAGTCGATATTCTTGTATATACACATTTAGCAATCGATTTTGAGTTTCTTCAAATCATTTCCTTCACTTATTTAAGTTAATTAACCTTCTTCATCTTACTGAAGTGGATATAACGCCACAACGGCAGTGCATTTGGAAGAATTCCACCTTCTTATATTTAGGAGCAAAGTCGATATTCTTGTATATACACATTTAGCAATCGATTTTGAGTTTCTTCAAATCATTTTCTTCACTTATTTAAGTTAATTAACCTTCTTCATCTTACTGAAGTGGATATAACGCCACAACGGCAGTGCATTTGGAAGAATTCCACCTTCTTATATTTAGGAGCAAAGTCGATATTCTTGTATATACACATTTAGCAATCGATATTGAGTTTCTTCAAATCATTTTCTTCACTTATTTAAGTTAATTAACATTCTTCATCTTACTGAAGTGGATATAAAGCCATAACGGCAGTGCATTTGGAAGAATTCCACCTTCTCATATTTAGGTGTAAAGTCCATTTTCTTGTATATACACATTTAGCAATCGATATTGAGTTGCTTCAAATCATTTACTTCACTTATTTAAGTTTATTAATATTCTTCATCTTACTGAAGTGGATATAAAGCCATAACGGCAGTGCATTTGGAAGAATTCCACCTTCTCATATTTAGGTGTAAAGTCCATTTTCTTGTATATACACATTTAGCAATCGATATTGAGTTGCTGCAAATCATTTGCTTTACTTATTTAAGTTTATTAATATTCTTCATCTTACTGAAGTGGATATAAAGCCATAACGGCAGTGCATTTGGAAGAATTCCACCTTCTCATATTTAGGTGTAAAGTCCAATTTCTTGTATATACACATTTATCGATGGATATTGAGTTGCTTCATATCATTTCCTTCACTTATTTAAGTTATTTAACCTTCTTTATCTTACTGAA
>NW_024390793.1:0-1832 GCF_016617805.1 Bactrocera tryoni
TACTCATTAACTTCGGTTGGTGAGGCCAATGATGTCAATATTATCGGCGTATGCCAGCAGCTGTGCACTATTATAGAAGATTGTACCTTCCCTATTCGGATCTGCAGCTCGAAATATTTTCTCCACAAGTAGATTGCAGAAGCCGCGCAATAGAGAGTCACCTTGTCTGAAATTTCGCCTGGTATCGAACGGCTCGCAGAGGTCCTTAAAGATCCTCAGGGATCTTTTGTTATTGCTCAACGTTAGCTTACACAGCCGTATTTGTTTTGCGGGGATACGGAAATCAACCTTAGCGGTATAAAGCCATCTCCTTTTCGTGCTATCAAAAGCAGATTTGAAACCGACGAAGAGGTGGTCCACTGGCCTTTTCCAAGATTTGGCACATGGTGAATATCTGTTCAGTTGCTGACTTTTCAGGCCTAAAGCCACACTGATAAGGTCCAATCAGTTATGTTGAATGTGGTCTTTAATCTATCACACAGTCCGTTCGATAAAACTTTTTATGCGATGTTGATTAGGCTTGTGCAGATTGTGTGCTCTCCCTTTTTGTGGTTTATCAATTCTTTGCCGCCGTTTTTGAATAGCTCGGCCGGCAATCCATCGGCCCCCGCCGATTTGTTGTTCTTCAGAATGGTAATTGCTATTCGCACTTCTTCATGGTCGGGCAATAGAACGTCTGCTTCATTGTCATACATTGAGGACTCGGGTTCACCATCTCCTGGTATTATGCTTTCACTGCCATTCAGCAGGCTGGAGCAGTGTCCCCTCCATAATTTCAGTATGCTTTGGACACCAGTCACTAAATCCCTACAAGAGGATGATCCCGTCTTGAAAGCGTCTATTTGTCGGCGCATCTTTTCGTAGAATTTTCGAGCGTTACAACTGTGGATCAGTTTGTCAATCTCTTCGCACTCATGCGTTCCGACCTCCTCAAAAATTACACTGTTCAAAAATTTTTAAAATTTTTATAGATTTTAACCATTTAGGGCGGGTTTTTAAATACAAGGTGCGTTCCAAAGTAAACAGGACTTAAAAAAAAACAGAACAAATGGTTTTTCGGCAAAATCAATTTATTTTATTCAAAATAGTCTCCTTCTGCTTCAATACAGCTTTTTGCACGGTCCAAAAGCATGTCGAACGAGTGTTTTAGCTCGTTGGCCGGTATGGCCGTCAGTATGCCGGTGCAAGCCTGTTGAATGGCCTCTACGTCTGCATAACGCTTTCGTTTCATGGGCAAATGCATTTTTCCGAAAAGGAAGAAGTCGCACGGTGCCATATCAGGTGAATACGGGGAGTGGTTAATGATTAAAATGTGATTTTGAAAATGTTTAATTCCATTTCCATGAATATCAATGATGATTTCGGCTGATTTTTGATGAATTCACGCACAGTTTCGATGTAATTTCCGGTGATCACGGATTTTGATTGGCCCACATGTTGATCGTCATTTATGTCCTCACGACCACTTTGAAAACGTTGAAAGCACTCGTGCACTCTGCTATGGGGTAGGCAATCATCGCCATAAACTTGTTTCATCAATTTTAAAACAAAATTTAATGTTGGTTCTTTGTTCGAAGGTCATTTTCGCACCGATAACACAAACATACTGACACTTAAAACGCAATAACTTCACTTCCCATCAATGAAATGTCATGAAATTCTCACTGGCCAATCGATAAAGATAGCAGATTCTAATGCACCAGTCGACATATAGATGACACCACAAGGGGGCGCTAGATTCAAAAATTCCTGTTGACTTTGGAACACACCTTGTATAATAAATAACGGAACCTTATAAAACAGTTGCGTTTAATCGATCCTGATAAAGCGAT
>NW_024390794.1:0-803 GCF_016617805.1 Bactrocera tryoni
TCATAAGGCCATAATGGCAGTGTATTTGGAAAAAATCCACAATTTCACATTTAGGTATAAAACCGATTTTCTGGCATGTACACATTTAGAAATCCAAATCAAGTTGTTTTAAATTATTATATTCACATATTAAAGTTAATTAACTTTCTTCATCTCACATAAGTTGGCATAAAGCCAAAACGGCAGTGCATTTGGAAAAATTCCACAATTTTACAGTTAGGGATACAACCGATTTTCTGGCATGTACACATTTAGAAATCCATATCAAGTTGCTTCAAATCATTAGCTTCACATATTAAAGTTAATTAACTTTCTTCATCTTACTTAAGTTGGCATAAGGCCATAATGGCAGTGCATTTGGAAAAATTCCACAATTTTACATTTAGGTATAAAACCCATTTTCTGGCATTTAAACATTAAGAAATCCATATCAAGTTACGTCAAATCATTAGCTTAACATATTAAAGTTAATTAACCCTCACCATCTTACTCAAGTTGACATAAGACCATAACGGCAGTGCATTTGGAAAAAATTCCACAATTTTACATTTAGGTATAAAACCGACTTTCGTGCATGTACACATTTAGAAATCCATATCAAGTTACTTTAAATTATTAAATTCACATATTAAAGTTAATTAACTTTCTTCATCTTACAGAAGTTGACATAAAGCCAAATTTGGAAAAATGCCATAATTTTACATTTAGGTCTAAAACCGACTTTCTTGCATGTACACATTTAGAAATCCATATCAAGTTGCTTCAAATCATTATCTTAACATATTAAAGTTAATTAACCTTCT
>NW_024390795.1:0-1399 GCF_016617805.1 Bactrocera tryoni
ATAACTTCAAGATTTTAAAATAGATTTTTATTTTCTTTCTTGGAGAACTTCTCGGATTTTTTCTATTTCAGAAAATGATATTATGATTTCAACTATGAGTTAAAGGTTGTTTGACTGAATGATATAATTTATATATAAGTAAATGGCAAAAAGCAACTGTTTTAAACACTTTCGTTTACACTTTAGAAAACCCTCGTCCAAGCAGTGTGATCTCTTTTACTTTATTTGTGGGGTACCCATCAAAATATATTTTTTAATTTATTAGTATTCGAAGCCACAAACTTTGCAGTCGCAGCATTACGTTTTGTATTTTGAAAAAAGAATGACCTTGAGTAAGGGTAAACCAAAGTCTGAACAACCCAACTATGAGAACTGGGCTGCGATTTCTACAGTCTTATATTACCAGATTTAATGCTCTTAAGCAAATTTGTTAACATTAGTAGACATTACCGATTATTTCTTTTTTTATGCTTTTAAGCAAATTTGTTAACATTAGTAGACACTACCGATTATTTCTTAGCTCAAACTTCAGCTTTATTACAGGTCAGATCTATTTGAAATTTACTAGCTTAATTCTCTACGTTTCTGATAAAATTTTTCTTGTTCAGTATAAAGCTTATAGAGCACTCATTTACATGAAATAACTGGATAGCTTTTAATATTGAATAATAATATATGTAGTTTACATTGTAATGTGATTTGTAATTTTTAATGGCGTAATAAAATATAGTTCCCACTGTGATAATAAAGTTGTCGCCTTTAAAGTAATCCCCACCAGACGTGAAGCACTTATGCACAGTCATCATAGCACTTGGAAAAATCCCCCATCCTAATGGCCATCAGAGCCTACTTCGATTCAGCTGTTATATCCTCAATTGATTCAAAACGGTGTCCTCGGAGTGGTCATGTGAATTTGCTGAATAGCCAGAAGTTACACGAAGTGAAATCAGTGGTTGCGGCGTGATATTGGTTGAAAATGTGGCGAAATGATCACGAATAACCAATGCAGCATGAGATGGTTCTTTTTTCAATAAATACAGACATAGTAAAAATCGAAGAATTCATTTTTAGAGCTTCACTAAACGTCGCATATCTAATGAATATTTTTATATTTATGTATATGATACGTGGAATTTAGCATAGATGTCATTAACAGTACTACTAACTTACTGAAAAAAAATTTACCGATTCGTATAAGTATAAATTAAAAATGCACCTTTCAATTTGATCACAGTAGTAGATACATATAAAATGTATCCTATGGCAACGTGAAGGAGAAAATACCCACAAATGAGGTAGACAGAAAGAAGTTATGAAAATTAATATCCTGTTGGAAAAATTCCAGATATTCAAAATCTAATAGATAAATAATTCTCAATTACTACAGTATTTGCTCAAA
>NW_024390796.1:0-520 GCF_016617805.1 Bactrocera tryoni
ACGGAGGAAGAGATTTTAAATGTTATGGCCTAAAATAAAAGAAGATTAGACTTCAATTTGTGAATAAAATAATGAAACATTGTCTTTTTACATAAAACCCCCCCCAAATTTTTTTCCTGCGTTCGCCACTGCCTCCTTCACACAACTTTTTAAGCGAACAGACTGCGCCGTATAACGACAACTTTGCATTTTTTTGCTGTTCATGAGATCAGAGTCCCATATTTTTGGACACTGATTCTTATGTAGAATTTTGTCAATTTTGAAAAAAAAGTTGGTGGAAAAGCACAAAAAATCGGATTTTTGGGAAAAAATGTTTTTTTTTGCATTTTTTTTGCTGTTCATGAGATCAGAGTTCCATATTTTTGAACACTGATTCTTATGTAGAATTTAACGAGGAATCGAATGGAAAAGTCAATTTTGAAAAAAAGTTGAGGGAAATGCACAAAAAACCAGGTTTTTGGAAAAAAATGTTTTTTTTGGATTTTGAAAATTTTTTTGGATTTTGAAAATATTTTTATCA
>NW_024390797.1:0-2346 GCF_016617805.1 Bactrocera tryoni
TCTTCTAGACCAGAAAATGAATTTAATTGCAAAGTTTAGAAGATATGTATGTATTTGTAGAGTAGATTTTTGGAGTGGAATGAGTCAGCTTTTGTACTGTTCAAGCCCCTTGAGACGTGTTTCGCTAAGAAAAGGACAAACATTTAGTCAAAGTTCTCTGCTCATGAATTTGGGGTTTTCAGGTGCTTAAAAGAAAACTTAGACGCCTTTAAAATGATAAAAAGCATAAAAAGGGTTCACTGAAATCAGCTAAAATGTTTAACGGCAAAAACAACCCGTCAAACAAACCAGACACTGTACTCAACGAGAGCAAGAACACCAAATTGTTACTTTAGATTGACTATCAAAGTCACCAGACAACAATTCAATAGAAAATGTTTGGGATTTAATGAAAGCAAAAATAACAAGAAAACATCTAACATCAACAAAAGTTCCATTCGGCTACTCCTACATATGTATGTAGCAGGAGGTCGCTTCTTGTGGCACATGCAGAACATTTAGTTCTAAGATGTCAGGCTATAATAGAGAACGTAGGAAATTGGAGCAAGTACTGAATAAACGTTTGATATAACAAAACAATTTGTTTTTTTATAGAAATCGAAAGCTTTATTTTTTGAACGCACTGTATGGTTAATTATTAAAATTTCCCCTCAATTTAGTCCGTAATGTATTACGAATAAAATGTATAATGCTAAGCGCCGATTAAAGTGACTGCTTGCATTTATTTTGACAAAATGAACACTATGCTTTTTCGCATTAGCACACAGCCAAATTAGTGAATAGTTTATACATATATTTATCTATTACATAAGTATACTTAGCTAAGCGTACAAGTCACTCAATTCTACCGAAAAAGCATGTTAAGGCTACAATGAAGCCCTTGAAGTGTACTCAGCGAAGCACAAGCATACACATTTATACCTACTCGCACAGTAAATATGTATGTATGTGCATTGTATAATCAAAAAGTATTGTAATTTAAAACGTGCTTTGGGAAATTAAAGCGGCTGTGGTTTTGACTAAGTAACTAAGTACTTATACTAGTAGAAAACTAAGCAGCTACGACATAATTAGAAAAAATTAAAAAAATATATATGTGTATTAAATCTATTAAACTATTATGTAATTTTTACTTCAAGAGTCTACTTGAAGAGTAAAGCTATAAAACCCATAAAGGAATTCATACTCATTAACCAAACTAACCCAGTCTATTAACTAAGAATTAACTAGTTTTTTTTAATAGGCAAGAAAATAATAATATTAACAAGTAAGGAAGGGCTAAGTTCGGGTGTCACCGAACATTTTATACTCTCGCATGATAAAGTGATAATCGAGATTTCATTATCCGTCATTTACATATTTTTCAAATACAGTATTTGTGTAAAGTTTTATTCCGCTATCATTATTGGTTCCTAATGTATATATTATACAGAGAAGGCATCAGATGGAATTCAAAATAGCGTTATATTGGAAGAAGGCGTGGTAGAGAACCGATTTCATCCATATTTCGTACATGTTATCAGGGTGTTAAGAAAATATTATATATCGAATTTCATTGAAATCGATCTAGTAGTTCCTGAGATATGGTTTTTGGTCCATAAGTGGGCGAGGCCACGCCCATTTTCAATTTTTAAAAAAAGCCTGGGTGCAGCTTCCTTCTGCAATTCCTTCCGTAAAATTTAGTGTTTCTGACGTTTTTTGTTAGTCGGTTAAACGGCTAATTTTAGTGATTTTCAACATAACCTTGTAGCGGAAGGTGGGCGTGGTTATTATCCGATTTCTTCCTGTTTTTGAACTGTATGGCGAAAATGCCTGAAGGAAATGCACTCTATAGAGTTTGGTTGACCTAGCTATAGTAGTTTCCGAGATATGTACAAAAAACTTAGTAGGGGGCGGGGCCACGCCCACTTTTCCAAACAATTACGTCCAAATATGGCCCTCCCTAATGCGATCCTTTGTGCCAATTTTCACTTTAATATCTATATTTATGGCTTAGTTATGACACTTTATAGGTTTTTGGTTTTCGCCATTTTGTGGGCGTGGCAGTGGGCCGATTTTGCCCATCTTTGAACTTAACCTTCTTATGGAGCCAAGAAATACGTGTACCAAGTTTCATCATGATATCTCAATTGTTACTCAAGTTACAGCTTGCACGGACAGACAGACGGACAGACGGACGGACGGACAGACAGACATCCGGATTTCAACTCTACTCGTCATCCTGATCACTTTGGTATACATATATAACCCTATATCTGACTCTTTTAGTTTTAGGACTTACAAACAACCGTTATGTGAACAAAACTATAATACTCTCCTTAGCAACTTTGTTGCGAGAGTATAAAA
>NW_024390798.1:0-4443 GCF_016617805.1 Bactrocera tryoni
ATATGTATCGGGTGATTTTTTAAGAGCTTGATAACTTTTTTTTAAAAAAAAACACATAAAATTTGCAAAATCTCATCGGTTCTTTATTTGAAACGTTAGATTGGTTCATGACATTTACTTTTTGAAGATAATTTCATTTAAATGTTGACCGCGGCTGCGTCTTAGGTGGTCCATTCGGAAAGTCCAATTTTGGGCAACTTTTTCGAGCATTTCGGCCGGAATAGCCCGAATTTCTTCGGAAATGTTGTCTTCCAAAGCTGGAATAGTTGCTGGCTTATTTCTGTAGACTTTAGACTTGACGTAGCCCCACAAAAAATAGTCTAAAGGCGTTAAATCGCATGATCTTGGTGGCCAACTTACGGGTCCATTTCTTGAGATGAATTGTTCTCCGAAGTTTGTACGCTGGTGGAATCAATGGACCATATTTTTTCAAAGATGCTGTTGGTGGCAATGTTACGCGCCATCTTGATTGCTAACGTTCGATGTCAACCAACTTTTTGTGGCTGCCAAAAGTTTGGAAGCACTGAACTTGGTTGACATGTGGTTTCAACAAGATGGCGCTACATGCCACACAGCTCGCGATTCTATAGCCATTTTGAGGGACAAACTTCGGAGAACAATTCATCTCAAGAAATGGACCCGTAAGTTGGCCACCAAGATCATGCGATTTAACGCCTTTAGACTATTTTTTGTGGGGCTACGTCAAGTCTAAAGTCTACAGAAATAAGCCAGCAACTATTCCAGCTTTGGAAGACAACATTTCCGAAGAAATTCGGGCTATTCCGGCCGAAATGCTCGAAAAAGTTGCCCAAAATTGGACTTTCCGAATGGACCACCTAAGACGCAGCCGCGGTCAACATTTAAATGAAATTATCTTCAAAAAGTAAATGTCATGAACCAATCTAACGTTTCAAATAAAGAACCGATGAGATTTTGCAAATTTTATGCGTTTTTTTTAAAAAAAAGTTATCAAGCTCTTAAAAAATCACCCGATACAAGATCTGTCGCAAAAGAAATAGGACTGTTAAGAACAACAACAAAAAATTAATATTTTTCAAAAGTAAAATATTTTTATTCAAAGTAGTTTCCTTGTGCTTCGATACAGCGTTTAGCCCAGTCAATTAGCATTTCAAATGACTGCTTAAGGTCATTTTTCGGAATGCTCTTGAGAATATCGGTCGTCGCCTTTTGGATAGCTGAAATGTACTGAAACCAGTGTCCTTTCATTGGCAAATGAAGTTTTTCAAATAGGTAAAAATCACAGGATGCCAGATCAGGTGAGTAGGGAGAGTGATTAATGGTTAATATGGAGTTTTTTGTCAAAAAATCAGTGACAGGCGTCGACCGATGACACGGCGCTTTATCGTGCAACAGGGGCCAGGACCCAGCCTCACGGTATTGTGGTCGAGCACGACGAATGCGTGACAAAAGACGCTTCATAACACCAAGGTAAAACACAGCATTAATCGTTTGGCTAGGTGGGACGAACTCTCAGTGTACAATACCCTCGAAATCGTAAAAACAAATCAGCATTGTCTTTATTTTTGACTTCTGAAGACGACCGACTTCTGATCGTCACAGAGGTCCTCACGACCTTCTTGGAATCGCTTAAACCACTCATGCACATTACTACGGGATAGGCACTGATCACCATAAACTTTTTTCATCATTTGAAATGTTTCAGTAAACGTTTTCCCAAGTTTAAAACAAAATTTAATATTTGCTCTTTGTTCAAAATGTATTTTACGACCGATGACCAAAAGCTGCTGTCACTTTTTGATCGATAACATCGATTGTAGTTACCCAATTGTCTTAAAATTTTTACGAAATGTCAACAAGAGGTCAGAATTTTCATTTCATATAGCCATCAATAAGTGGCGCCACCAGAAACAGTTATGTTTAAAAAGTTCTGTTTTTTTTTGCGACAGACCTTGTAGATACATACATACATATGTATGTATACGCATAAACCTTTCTGTCCAATTTTGTTGATTTTGTGCGGGTACTTCGATTGTTTAGAGACCAAGAACAAAAGCAAACTATCGTGTGATTCCAGCATACGATAGCTTGCTTGATCCCTATATACATATTCGTAAATGTATATGTATGTGCTAGTATGTAGCACACTCATGAATCATATAAAAAAATATGTGTTTATTTAATTATTTCTTATTTGCTCTTATTCTGTTTGGCAGTTTTATACGGTGCACTTGGTTTTGTACTTTTTACACGCACAGCCGTATATGTATACTATACATATGTATATATGTATAAGTGTATGTATGTATTGGCATGTGAGTGCACTGTCTTATTGCCCTCTTGTTATTATACGCGTTATTTGGGTAGTGTTTTTCCCTTGTAATCTGGTATCTAAAACACCCAGACCCAGCGTCGGTAGGAGTAAGTAGATACACCAAGGCATACATAAATACATACATACGTACTATGCATAGAACTCATTGTACGAGTTTACTAGACACTATGTCGACTTTTTCTCACGGAGTTTGTTCACATAACGGTTGTTATTTTGTCTTTGTTCGTTGTGTTTGATGAGTTTAGTGGAAATAAAATTTGTCCTACAAACTCGCAAAAAGTCAGATATATAGGTTCACATATATAAGTCCTAAAACTAAAAAGTGATCAGTTATATATACCAAAGTGATCAGGGTGACGAGTAGAGTCGAAATCCGGATGTCTGTCGTCCGTCCGTCTGTCCGTCGTCCGTCCGTGCAAGCTGTAACTTGAGTAAAAATTGAGATATCATGATGAAACTTGGTACACGTATTTCTTGGCTCCATAAGAAGGTTAAGTTCGAAGATGGGCAAAATCGGCCCACTGCCACGCTCACAAAATGGCGAAAACCTAAAACCTATAAATTGTCATAACTAAGCCATAAATAAAGATATTAAAGTGAAATTTGGCACAAAGGATCGCATTAGGGAGGGGCATTTTTGGACGCAATTTTTTTGGAAAGTGGGCGTGGCCCCGCCCCCTACTAAGTTTTTTGTCCATATCTCGAAAACTACTAAAGCTTTGTTAACCAAACTCTACAGAGTCGTTTTCTTTAGGCATTTCCATATATAGTTCAAAAATGGAAGAAATCGGATAATAACCACGCCCACCTCCCATACAAAGGTTATGTTGAAAATCACTAAAAGTGCGTTAACGGACTAACAAAAAAACGTCAGAAACACTCAATTTTACGGAAGAAATTGCAGAAGGAAGCTGCACCCAGGCTTTTTTTAAAAATTGAAAATGGGCGTGGCCTCGCCCACTTATGGACCAAAAACCATATCTCGGGAACTACTAGACCGATTTCAATGAAATTCGGTATATAATATTTTCTTAACACCCTGATAACATGTACGAAATTTAGTTGAAATCGGTTCACAAACGCCTTCTTCCACGCTATTTTGAATTCCATCTGATGCCTTCTCTGTATAATATATACATACATTAGGAACCAATGATGATAGCGGAATAAAACTTTACAAAAATACGGTATTTGAAAAATTTGTAAATGACGTAAATCTCGATTATCACTTTAGCATGCGAGAGTATAAAATGTTCGGTGACACCCGAACTTAGCCCTTCCTTACTTGTTTATATTATATACTCGAAAGCTCGTTTTGGCATATGAGCGCTAGTTCAATTTTGGCGATGGGCTCCATCAGCGATTAATTTTTTAATTGATGGTATGGTGGAGTCAATCAAGGTCGTAAATACTCACGAAAAGAATTTCGTGAGAAAGGTCATTACAAAAATCAGTTGTTCTTTCGGAAACTACATGATGCTGTTCGCAATATATGAATCATCATGTGACCTATTGGGACCAGCATATATTCAATATTACCTGATCATTTGCCAACACAACGGCAATCGTTTTAAAAAGCCTCGTATCAATTGGCCGAGGAGAATGTGTTAAAAAATATGATAACAGTAGCTTTGAAACGCGTCTTTGACGCCATGACTAACTGATGACCCGCGAATTAACGCGTATGAGCCCGAAGGTAAAGAGCAGTCACGAAGCACTTCCAAGTAAATTATTACCCTTTTTTTGGAGAAAAACGACGCACAGCAAATTCTATGTGGTACACAACAGATTTTTTTGCTAGTTATCTCTAAAAAAAATGTAAAACCAACTGCCACAGACGGATCACTTTTTCACCACTGCATTGCGAGCTCCCACACATCAACTGCGACAACTGCCTTTTCCAGCAGACAAAACATCGATTAGATAAGTCATCCACCCTGTAGTCCTGACATGCCGTGCAAAAGTATATATAGATCTTAAAGGGATATTCTACTCTAGAATTTTTGAAGAATTCAATCATATGTTTAAAAGTTTAGACCCTTAAGAACATATATCCTCCAAAGGATTTTAAAAAATTAAAATTATTTTTTAAACGCGTTTTTCTCGAAACTACTTTTTCCACACGGTAC
>NW_024390799.1:0-782 GCF_016617805.1 Bactrocera tryoni
TCGGGTGATTTTTTAAGAGCTTGATAACTTTTTTTAAAAAAAAAACGCATAAAATTTGCAAAATCTCATCGGTTCTTTATTTGAAACGTTAGATTGGTTCATGACATTTACTTTTTGAAGATAATTTCATTTAAATGTTGACCGCGGCTGCGTCTTAGGTGGTCCATTCGGAAAGTCCAATTTTGGGCAACTTTTTCGAGCATTTCGGCCGGAATAGCCCGAATTTCTTCGGAAATGTTGTCTTCCAAAGCTGGAATAGTTGCTGGCTTATTTCTGTAGACTTTAGACTTGACGTAGCCCCACAAAAAATAGTCTAAAAGGCGTTAAATCGCATGATCTTGGTGGACTGTGTATACCGGGTAAACCAATTAACAGATATCCAAATGTATTGTATTAAGTTGAAGCTATATGTGTACTTAAGTTCAAGCAGAACTGAATGATTGTATTCATATGAGGGTATGATTTTTCACCTCATGAATCGCTCCCATAGATAGGACAGAACTCGATACATGATCGCAACAAGTACCTGGCTAATTTTGAACAGCAAACTGTTGTGGGAAGAAAGATTGAGGATTACCAGCAATGATTTACATACGTACGCATATAGACAGGTGCTTTGCACAACTTGGAAGATTTCTCCTCTTTCATGCACCGGTCTTACACAGCCATATTACGACTAATTCTGCTCTCTACGATGCGCCTACGCAACCGACATACCGGAAGCCAATACAAAAGGTTTAGCGGCTCGCTACGCTGTGTACATAGGGAGCTCTAAGATTCGC
>NW_024390800.1:0-2766 GCF_016617805.1 Bactrocera tryoni
GCGAAGTCGATCAGCCTCAACACATTTGGGGATGTTTCCTCGTGGAGGCTGAATTTACCGACCGTAGTGCCAAAGATACCTTCTTTGCCCACCCTGGCGTTAAAGTCGCCAAGCTCGATTTTGACATCGTGGCGGGGGCATGTTTCATAAGTGCGTTCCAAGCACTCATAAAAGGCATCTTTGGTCACATCGTCCTTCTCATCCGTCGGAGCGTGGGCGCAGATCAGCGATATGTTGAAGAAGCTCGCTTTGATGCGGATTGTGGCTAGATGTTCATTCATCGGAGTGAATGATAGTACTCGGCGACGGAGTCTCTCTCCCACCACGAATCCCACACCAAACTTGCGCTCCTTTATATGGCCACTGTAGTAAATGTCACAAGGACCTACTCGTCTCTGTCCTTGTCCCGTCCATCGCATTTCTTGGGCGGCGGTGATGTCAGCCTTTATTTTCACGAGGACATCTACCAGCTGGGCAGCGGCACCTTCCCAATTAAGGGACCGGACATTCCAGGTGCATGCCTTGATATCGTTATCCTTATTTCGTTTGCCATGGTCGTCATCAAAAGAGGGGTTTCTCATCCGAGGCTGTTTGTCGCTTTTCATTGGGATAGGCTTTTTACGTGGCGGGTCCCAAACCCAGCGCACAACCCTATGCAGGGGATGTTTCGCCTTCTCACTTTAGCTCACCTTCGAACGGATATTCTTAGGCTACCCAGAGGATACTTGGTCAAAGACCGGAAGTAGTGAGCTGCTTGAGTCATATGTAAAAGAATCGTTTCCGGCCACTCCCAAGTGAATGGCGATCAGAGAACTTTCCTCACTTGCGTGAACTTCTACACATGACCCCATCCAACCTGTAGTAACTTCATGTCGTAAAATTCATTATGCGATAATTCGTGAACTGTGTATGGTTGACCAGTCTTTTTGGCGGTTGCTATTAACGTAGTATATTGATCTGGTGTATATATCGGTTTGCTACCTAAATGTCTTTTTATTTGTCTTTCTATTACACTATGTACATTATCTTCTTCATTTTGAGAGTGGCCCTTAATTAAATATTTATATATAATGCTTCGTAAATTGTATTTCTGAACCGCATACGAATACATTGAAACTATACATTTATGTTTTTGTTGTCCACAGTAGTTGTCAGAGTAGATTGTTAAGTCTAAATATTAAACATTAACTGACTTTTGTATAAGATTTTTAATATATAAAAGTACGCATGTTCCTATTTCATTTGAACCACGCTTTCCTTCGGTTTCGGTCCAAAAAAAGCAATCTACAACTTTCGCTTTAAGGTCACTGATTGTAAAATTGTAGCAATTTATTTTACTTTTATAATAGAAGCTTGAGGAAATCCTTCTGGCAATGAAAGAACTGCCTGTAGATCGTATAACAGCTACATTGCATTTTTGTTTGTCCAGATCTTTTTCTTTTCTGCATAATTCCTTTTCTTCTAGATGTTAAGTGTAAATTTCGTTCAGATCATTTCTCTCATTTTCGTCTGAATTTAAAAACGATTGGCAGAGATCACATTGATCTTTTTTTGGCTTAAAAAATGAAATATTAAAATCTTCTTTGAATATCATGTAAAACATAGTTCTACTTCCAGGAGTTACATTATCAGATTCTCGCAATTCTTTATAGTCCCTGTATAGATCTCCAATACTTTTACCGCTTTCAATGCACTGGCGTGTTGTTGGAGCGCGTAAGTGATGCGATTCGACTTTTGATGAATTATTATTTATTTAAAAATTCCCTTATACTGTTCTTAATTTCAGTGCTTACAGTCGGATGGTTCTTATGCTTCCCACGAAGATCAATCTCTACAAATCCTTGTCCGCTTTTTTTTATGACTGTATCTATAACTCTGTTATTAATATCAAGAGTTGATTTGAAAAAGGTCTTGCATACTCTAATTTGCGTTGAGTCTATTTCCAAGAAAAAGGCGTTATTTAATCTGCGAAGATTTTCAGTGCAGGAGTAACTGTACTTGGGTTTAATTGGTTTTATGTGGCTAGCTATAAACTACCTTTGCCTCTGTAAGTCACCAGTTGACCAATATTTATTGAAGATTTCAGTGCGTGAGGATTCTGATGTTTTCTCGCTGCAATGGAAGCGTCACTTTTCTTCACACGGCGGTTGTCATTTTTTTTTTTTAATATTGTTTTGGAAGAAGATTGTGTTGTGTACGAGAGTCCAGAGTTTCTTGAACGTTTTTGACGGTTCTGCTTTTTGTTTTGGGATTTGTATCTGGAACATCTTTTTTTAGCAACTGTTTCCTGTGACTCAATTTCGGAAGAACTACTCGCAGTAACTTCAGACGGATAAAAATTGTTCTCTGAACTGCCGCTAAATGGATCTGAACTACTATCATAGCTTATATTGGTTGTTTCCATTAAAGTGGCATAGTGTTATAAGTTTGGGCAGGTCATGTCATTGAAACAGCAACAACAAAAATTAAGTATTTCATAAAATAACCTGCGAGGGTTAAATTTATATAGTTTTAATTTCATGATAGTAATTTTGTGCAATGAATCAAACAAACAATCATGTTTGTTTACTAACTCATCTTTTACATTGTGGCACTTATAACTACCCAACGTAAGCACACACTAACAGCCCGATTCTGTGCACTTGATAAATTCACCATCTTGCTTATTTATCAATATTGATTATTTATCAAGTCTTTAGTATTCTGTGTCAAAAACCAAAAGCTCTTTTCTAGATAAATTATCAAGATGTCAAATGCTCTTGACAA
>NW_024390801.1:0-809 GCF_016617805.1 Bactrocera tryoni
TGATCAGGGTGACGAAGTAGAGTCAGAAATCCGGATGTCTGTCTGTCCGTCCGTCCGTCTGTCCGTCCGTCCGTCCGTGCAAGCTGTAACTTGAGTAAAAATTGAGATATCATGATGAAACTTGGTACACGTATTTCTTGGCTCCATAAGAAGGTTAAGTTCGAAGATGGGCAAAATCGGCCCACTGCCACGCCCACAAAATGGCGGAAACCGAAAACCTATAAAGTGTCATAACTAAGCCATAAATAAAGATATTAAAGTGAAATTTGGCACAAAGGATCGCATTAGGGAGGGGCATATTTGGACGTAATTTTTTTGGAAAAGTGGGCGTGGCCCCGCCCCCTACTAAGTTTTTTGTACATATCTCGGAAACTACTATAGCTATGTCAACCAAACTCTACAGAGTCGTTTCCTTCAGGCATTTCCATATACAGTTCAAAAATGGAAGAAATCGGATAATAACCACGCCCACCTCCCATACAAAGGTTATGCTGAAAATCACTAAAAGTGCGTTAACCGACTAACAAAAACATCAGAAACACTAAATTTTACGGAAGAAATTGCAGAAGGAAGCTGCACCCAGGCTTTTTTTAAAAATTGAAAATGGGCGTGGCCTCCCCCACTTATGGACCAAAAACCATATCTCAGGAACCGACCGAGATCAGACCGATTTCAATGAAATTCGGTATATAATATTTTCTTAACACCCTGATGACATGTACGAAATATGGGTGAAATCGGTTCACAACCACGCCTTCTTCCAATATAACGCTATTTTGAATTTCATCTGATGCCTTCTCTGTATAATA
>NW_024390802.1:0-1168 GCF_016617805.1 Bactrocera tryoni
ATGATTTAAAGCAACTCAGTATCGACTGCTAAAGGTGTATATACAAGAAAATCGAATTTATACGTGAATATAAGATTGTCCAAGTCATCCAAATGCCCTGCCGTTATGGCTTTATAACAACTTCAGTAAGATGAAGAAGGTTTATTAACTTAAATATGTTAAATGAATGATTTAAGGCAACTCAATGTCGACTGCTAAATGTGTATGTACACCAAAATCGACTTCATACCTGAATATAAGATTGTCGAATTCTTCCAAATGCACTGCCGTTATGGCTTTATGTCAACTTCGATAAGATGAAGAAGGCTAATTAACTTAAAAATTTGATATTAATGATTTGAAGCAAATCATTACCGACTGCTAAATATGTATATACGAGAAAATCGACTTTATACCTGAAAATAAGATTGTCGAATTCTTCCAAATGCATTGCCGTTATGGCTTTATGTCAACTTCAGCAAGATGAAGGAGGTTAATTAACATAAATATTTGTGAAGTAACTCAGCACTGACTGCTAAATGTGAATATGTAAGAAAATCGACTTTATACCTGAATATAAGATTGTCGAATTCTTCCAAATGCACTGCCGTTATGGCTTTATGTCAACTTCGATAAGATGTAGAAGGCTAATAAACTTTAATATTTGATGTTAATGATTTGAAGCAACTCAGCACCGACTGCTAAATGTGTATATACAAGAAAATCGACTTTATACCTGAATATAAGATTGTCGAATTCTTCCAAATGCACTGCCGTTATGGCTTTATGTCAACTTCGATAAGATGAAGAAGGCTAATTAACTTAAAAATTTTATATTAATGATTTGAAGCAAATCATTACCGACTGCTAAATATGTATATACAAGAAAATCGACTTTATACCTGAATATAAGATTGTCGAATTCTTCCAAATGCACTGCCGTTATGGCTTTATGTCAACTTCGATAAGATGTAGAAGGCTAATAAACTTTAATATTTGATGTTAATGAATTAAAAGCAAAACTCAATACCGACTGTTAAATGTGTATATACAAGAAAATCGACTTTTATACACCTGAATATAAATTGTCGAATTCTTTCAAATGCACTGCCGTTATGGCTTTTGTCTAACTTCGATAAGATATTTGAATATATCTCGTTCGGTCTTTCGGACGATAAGTCGTGTTGAA
>NW_024390803.1:0-1960 GCF_016617805.1 Bactrocera tryoni
ACATATTTATGTAAATTAGCCGTTTTGATGCTGTTGGAGTTGTCACAGAGTTATTCTATAGCAATAGCGACAGTGTATTTGGAACAACTTTGCAATCTTAAATTAAAGTGTAAAATTGATTTTTTGGTACATACATATTATGCAATCGATATCAAGATGCGTAAAAATATGAACTTTACATATTTATGCAAATTAGCCGTTTTGATTTTATTGGAGTTGTCACAGAGTTGTTCTATAGCAATAGCGACAGTGTATTTGGAACAACTTTGCAATCTTAAATTAAGATGTAAAATTGATTTTTTGGTACATACATATTATGCAATCGATATCAAGATGCGTAAAAATATGAACTTTACATATTTATGCAAATTAGCCGTTTTGATTTTATTGGAGTTGTCACAGAGTTGTTCTATAGCAATAGCGACAGTGTATTTGGAACAACTTTGCAATCTTAAATTAAGATGTAAAATTGATTTTTTGGTACATACATATTATGCAATCGATATCAAGATGCGTAAAAATATGAACTTTACATATTTATGCAAATTAGCCGTTTTGATGTTATTGGAGTTGTCACAGAGTTGTTCTATAGCAATAGCGACAGTGTATTTGGAACAATTTTACAATCTTAAATTAAGATGTAAAATTGATTTTTTGGTACATACATATTATGCAATCGATATCAAGATGCGTAAAAATATGAACTTTACATATTTATGCAAATTAGCCGTTTTGATTTTATTGGAGTTGTCATAGAGTTGTTCTATAGCAATAGCGACAGTGTATTTGGAACAATTTTACAATCTTAAATTAAGGTGTAAAATTGATTTTTTGGTACATACATATTACGCAATCAAAATGCGTAAAAATATGAAATTTACATATTTATGCAAATTAGCCGTTTTGATTTTATTGGAGTTGTCATAGAGTTGTTCTATAGCAATAGCGACAGTGTATTTGGAACAATTTTACAATCTTAAATTAAGATGTAAAATTGATTTTTTGGTACATACATATTATGCAATCGATATCAAGATGCGTAAAAATATGAACTTTACATATTTATGCAAATTAGCCGTTTTGATGCTATTGGAGTTGTCATAGAGTTGTTCTATAGCAATAGCGACAGTGTATTTGGAACAACTTTGCAATCTTAAATTAAGGTGTAAAATTGATTTTTTGGTACATACATATTATGCAATCGATATCAAGATGCGTAAAAATATGAACTTTACATATTTATGCAAATTAGCCGTTTTGATGCTATTGGAGTTGTCATAGAGTTGTTCTATAGCAATAGCGACAGTGTATTTGGAACAACTTTGCAATCTTAAATTAAGGTGTAAAATTGATTTTTTGGTACATACATATTATGCAATCGATATCAAGATGCGTAAAAAATATGAACTTTACATATTTATGCAAATTAGCCGTTTTGATGTTATTGGAGTTGTCATAGAGTTGTTCTATAGCAATAGCGACAGTGTATTTGGAACAATTTTACAATCTTAAATTAAGATGTAAAATTGATTTTTTGGTACATACATATCATGCAATCGATATCAAGATGCGTAAAAATATGAACTTTACATATTTATGCAAATTAGCCGTTTTGATGTTATTGGAGTTGTCATAGAGTTGTTCTATAGCAATAGCGACAGTGTATTTGGAACAACTTTGCAATCTTAAATTAAGGCGTAAAATTGATTTTTTGGTATATACATATTAAGCAATCGATATCAATATGCGTAAAAATATGAACTTTACATATTTAAGCAAATTAGCCGTTTTGATGTTATTGAAGTTGTCATAGAGTTGTTCTATAGCAATAGCGACAGTGTATTTGGAACAATTTTACAATCTTAAATTAAGATGTAAAATTGATTTTTTGGTACATACATATTATGCAATCGATATCAAGATGCGTAAAAATATGAACTTTACATATTTATGCAAATTA